>NC_051157.2:135918321-135984704 GCF_013339745.2 Dermacentor silvarum
TTAATGATAGTAAGCCCTAAACTAAGCACGATGTTTGTGGACCGATAGAAGAAGCTGGCGACTTCAGCAGCAGTTCTCCGCGGCACAGCTTTCGTCTCACCATAGCGAGTTAGTCAGTTGCCAGGATTATCCATTGTTTGTTAAGAATGACGTGGGGAACGGACTAAGAAAAGGGACATTCCCACTTGCTGGAACGGCCGCCGGAGGCAGATTCCAAAGGCTTTGTAAGGAGGGGGCAGGCTTGACGGGTGGGACCTTTTTACGCCTATCTACAGACTCGCGCACAGGTCGCTACATGTTGCTGTCTGACCGACCGACGAAAATAGGTGTGGCCAATAGTATTTCTGCCGTATGCACGCTAATGTCCTCGCGAAGCCTAACTGGCCAGCACAGAGATCGTCGTGACACGCCTGTAAAACTTCCTCGTGCAGCGCCATCGGAACGACGAAAAGGAACGTTTCCTGGCTGTTCTCGAATTTTTCTTGTACAGGAAATTGTTCCGCAGGCAGTTCGACGTCAATCCTCGTGAAAGTGGCGGCGTGGGACAACACGTCGCTCCTTGAGATACTGGATGACTGCAAGCACCTCAGAGTCTGCACGTGATAGTCAGCCATGCGCACCACATAGACGACACCAAGAAACCGCAAATCTAGCTCCAAGTCGGAGGATGTCAAGGGAATAGGAGAAACGTGACAGCAGTCAGCGTCGCTATGCTTATGGCCGGATCTGTAGACAACAGTTATGTAGTATTCCTGGAGGCGGAGGCTCAACGAGCGAGGCAACCTGACGGGTCTCGTAGATTGGCAAGCCAGCAGAGCGAGTGGTGATCACTGGTCGCTCGAAATGGCCGGCCGTATAAGTAGTGTCGAAACTTGTTGATGGCCCACACGACTACTGAACATTCTTTTTCCGTGGTTGAATAATTAGCTTCTGCTTTTGTGAAACTACGGCTCGCGTACGTAGCTACGCGTTCTGCACCATCTTGCCATTGAACCAAAATGGCCCCGAGTCCTATGTTGCTTGCGTCTGTGTGAATTTCAGTTGCCGCGGTGTCATCAGAATGCGCCAGCACTGGAGCGGATTCAAGGCGTTTGAGCAATTCAGTGAAGGCCTGCTCTTGGTCTTCCGTCCACGCAAAGCGCACATCTTGTCGCGTCAATATTATTCCGAAAGCAATTGTATGGACACACCAGGCGCATTTCTGCGATGGCGTCGCCCTCCCCGTGAGGTTTCGTATAAAGACCTCGGGCGATAAAATCGTGGCCGCGCGCCGTGTTCCCCAGGTGCGAGTGAAAGTGTGCGAGGGTGCGCTGGCGATCGCGGCTAAACCTCCGGCACGCAAGGGCGGGGAAGCGGGTAGGCAGCGCCCCGTCTTACAGTTACAGTCGCGCGCAACGCTCCGGAGGGAGGGTACAGAGGGGTCCAGGAAGAATGGGGGGGGGGGGGGGGGGAGGTCTACGCCGCGCGGCTATACCTTGACCGCCATTTGCGGTGGGGGTAAAGTCCGCCCTGCGCTGTCTTTTCGCGGCGTAGTTCACGTTGATGCGAGCGGCGGCACGAAGGTCGATTCGTCGCCGCTACTGTTGCCGCGCACCCTCACTGCAGCGTCCTGATAGCGAGTTTCCGCGGTTATCGAGTGAGATGCGTTCATGTTTGTTTGTGCACGCGTGACACCATGCCTGTTAATTTAGTTTGTATGCATCTGTTTGAAGCTTATTCGGCCAATAAAACTAATATCCTTACTTCGTATAGCTGTCCACTAATTTTCTGTTGCAATCGATGCTTCGCTTTCGGGCGAAAACTGCAACTTTTTTGTGAGATCAGTGCAGCAAAACATTATCTGACCCCAATTACGTCTTAGTTCTCTGACGGCTGAATCAATATAATATTTGCAAGGAGCTGCTGTCAGAATTATTGTCTCACCTGGTGGGGATCTTCTGAGTGCAGTTGACTTGACCTCGCTTCCACTCTTTGCCCTGAGGTCCCGAGCGCGTCCACAGCAGGCTGGTGGATGCGTTACCACACGCTGTAGAAGGTTCAAGTAGCCAACGTTTGGGTGGCCACATTGTACCTAGAGAGACAATTCGAGTTCTAATTTATGGCGTAGACTTCTTACCGTCTGTGAATTACAGAGGGTGCTATTCAGGAGATTATCGAATTCCGTCATATTGTCAAACTTGGTAATGGCGCATTTTGTGCCAATCACGAAGGTCATAGCAGTCTCAGGGCCTCTCTGATTGGCTCAAAATGCCATCATTACAAACTTTTCCAATAGGCAGATTTCTACCATGTCCATATTAGCACCCCAGGCTACCGTAGGCGTGAAGTTGCGGGATGAAGTTGGCAGCGTCACCTAGTGAATCAGAGCTCCAGCCAGACAACTACATACTTAGTAGTGGAGGTAACCAAGTGTTGTCTCCTTTGCTGCTTGTGTATATTTACAGCACTGGTGTAATCGCGAACACGTTTCCTGTTTAAGGTTTTTCGACAAGAATACTCATGAAACACAAAAATGTGTCTGTAAGGCATTGGTGTTAGACGAAGTGTCACAAAATGACGCTACCAGATTCTGAAACCTGACTCTGCATTTGCCATTGCGTATATAGAGAATACCGGACACGCTAAAACTCTCAATTTAGATCTACATTTTTCATGTACGATTTCCCACGGCGCAGTTTACGAGATAGCGCTAATTAAGGGCCCGCGTCTCACAGAAAATCCGGCGTTGGCGCCGGCGGGCCGCGCCCGAGAAAGTAATCTTGAACCACACCGACCACCCAAGACCCTCCGCGGTGGCGCAGAGGCCTTAGTTAAGTAATTGAATTTCTCAAAGTAAAATACGTCAGAAATATTTTAAATTAAGAGTTAAACACAACCACACCCTTGAGGTGGCAGGGTCGGACTGTAATTTGAATATACGAGACGACGTAATGCTGTTACGCGGAAACTCAAACACAAGTCCCTTTTTCAGTAATTCCTACCATTCATATAGCGACGCGCCCCGGTCAGTTCATTGCAATAACACCATCCACATGGCGCTCGCCTCCTCGGCAGCGGCGCGCGGAAGCGAAGGTTGATAAAAAAGTTAACTACAGTTGCCGAGAAGCCTGACAGCAGTCAGGGATCTTTGAATGCTATCGCGTTCACCTCTGAAAGGCGAAACTTTAGCGACCTTCAAATATTTGTTTTCGTTTTGACTGGTGTGAAAAGCAAAATTTGAAGTTCAAGTTTCCGCAAAATATCCTTTTTCCTGTTTCACAACTGACACCTCGCCACATTTCTGAAAACGATACTCCGGCACTGAATGCCACAAATATCTGCTATTTATAATTATGCGTAGGCATTACACCTCTCCTGCTTTGAAAATCTGCTGTAAGGTTCGCAAAACTATCAAGCATTGGGATATGAGATACACTGCTATTTTTAGTGCTCATGAAAGTGTTTCGAGAATTCTTATTTGCAAATGAGAATAAATGCGCCGGGTGCACATTCGTACATATTTCCGTGGTATATACGTAAAAAAGTTAGCAGCCGCTTTAGTATATGCAAAGAGGATGAATGCGAAAGCTTGCGCGTTCACGAGACATTCATTCAATTACATGACATTCTCATTTGAATGCGTTGTTACTTCGTGTTACTTGTTTTTTACCACCAAAGGTCCTGGATTCGACTCCCACTGAAGGTATTTGGTTCTAGTGCCATAATTAAGTCTATCTCAATTAAGATAGAGTTATTTAGGCAATCGAACCAAGGATATTTTCTTGTGGCACCATGTGGAACGGTGGCTCCATGAATCATTCGAATGCATTGTTATTTCCCATTACTTGTTTTCTCCCACCAAAGGTAATGGGTTCGAGTGCGTTAAGTGACTCAATCATAACTAAATGTGCTTTAATTAACTTCGCCTTAAGTAACACCTGAAGGTCTTGGGTTCGACTCCCATCAAGGGTCGTGGGTTCCAGTGCCTTAGTGAGCTCTGTCTTAATTATTGTACAGTCAATTAGAGTACTTGAACACACGACTTCTGTTGGTGGCACTTTGGTGGCACTATGTGGCCTGGTGGCACCAACAATTTTCGTGCCTTCATTTTTGGCGCATTGAACTTTCCGGACGGTCAAATTTTCGGCTCATGAACCATCTAAGCCTTTCGCCTTAATATGTCATAAGCTTCATTATGGGAACTTTCTGCTTTATCTGACCCGGTTTATGCCCATGGGGAGTCATGAATGAAGCATCAAAATCATTTGCATGGAACAATGAATGTGACTGACGATAACTTACCAGAACGTGAAACAACGACCACTGTCTGGAGTGGGGCTCATCTTGACTGAAACCAGGTGGGCACTTCTAACGCCAGAAAGCATGTTCCGAGCAACCATATAGGCTCCTGCATAATACAGTAATATAAATACCAACGACTGGTTTCACTAACACTGTCGGTGTTTGTTGCTGTACTTAAAGTATAGTGCAATAATATTGGCCTCGAGGACATACCACGGCCTCATCTGCTGGCACCTCTCCGTGAAGCAAAACGGACATTACGTGATACCGACAGCGATGTGATCGGTGTCATCAGCGGTTCAGCCATGGTTAATTTGAAATGCTTGCATGTTTTAAGCGCTGTATGTGTGGCGTCTCGGCTGCAAATCAACCTAGCGCGTACATCCCAGTCTGGTGTGTAGGGCAGCAAATGGTTTTTAGCGAGCCAGCAATATGATGCTCATATATTGGTTATTTCGTTAGCATGATCTTTAATAAAATAGGTATCCACACTTTTGCCGCAATATCAGTACTGTCCACAACACTTATTGCGGGAAGTGCGGCTTGCCACTTTCGCCAGAATTATAGCGCGACGATGATTTATTACCGGTCTAATTTAATGCGCGGAAATTCAACTGTTTCTATGTATTTCTGTCTGCTCAATCAGTGGTTCTGCCGCGTGGGCGCATGCATCTCTGCGTCGGGTATGTTGACTGATGAAATATCAAGCGAGCAGGCTACATGCCCTGTCTGCATTGCTTACTCAACTCTTACGATCACCATCTTATTAACTGTTGAATTACTTTGCCTGCCAAGCATACCGCTGGAACATTATTTCGAGTTAGGCGAAAAAAACTGGCGTCCGGCTCGGATGAATACGTCCGCCGTGGCACCGAGCAGTAAACCATGCTGTAAAGGCGCGTACACACTAGCGGCAAAACGCATGAGGCGCGCCGCGGAAGCAGCCAAGAAGCAGGTTTTTCTTGCCGCGGGAGGGATCGTTGCTGGACCGATTTTGCGGTTTGCCTCGTGCCGCGGAGAAGGAAACCAAAGCGAGCGACCGCTTCCGTGACGTGCGCGCGGGAAACTGGTTTCATGCGGACCCACCCGATCGCTCGTTCCTACTCGCGTACGGCAGCCGGAAACTAGTTTCGCACTATCGTCTGCAGGCGTCAGTTACCGGACGCGACTTTCCAATTGCTAGTAGATACAGCGGGGGCGTGGCACTGCGGGTCACTGTGACTTCCGCTTAACACGTGTTGTCATGGCAATCGTGGACTCCTAGGCGCTTCGGGACATAATCACTTAGGGACTTTTGAGGCACTGGTCTGGCCCGGCGGCTGCTAGTTACTGAGCGTGGCTCTGTTTATCCCCGGGACCGCGCGCAGCGACCTTGCCGAGCGCAGCTCCTACGTGCGTAGGGAGCGAATCGTTCAGGCCGCGTTGAATGTCGGGTGATGTCTGGGCCACGCCGGCCGCGCTTTATTATTGTAGTGTTTGTTCTAGTGGCGGAAATCCTTGCAGTAGTGGTGGTGTGGCATGACGGCTTTTGATCTCGGTGAACTGTGGTGGGGTAAACAAGCGGATTTACAGGGTGCGAGAGAGAAACGATGATATTCCTAAATAAACGCATCACTGTTTTGATGATCCAAATATAATATCACTATCAAGGAGGGAGCAGTCTACCTGACTGGAGCAGTATTTTTTTATTTGGGGTGTTGCTACGCACCCAACGACCACCGTTTCGCGTCGGCACCCGGCACTGCGGCTTCCGGCGCCGCACCGGGGTACAAACGCGAGCGGTATCCGCTTGTTTACACCACCACAGTTCACCGAGATCAAAAGCCGTCAAGCCACACCACCACTACTGCAAGGATTTCCGCCACTAGAACAAACGCTACAATAATAAAGCGCGGCCAGCGTGGGCCAGACATTCAACGCACCCTAAACGATTCCCTCGCTCGTAGGAGCTGCGCTGGTCCCGGAGGTAAGACAGCCACGCTCAGCGGAGACCAGTGCCTCAAAAGTCCCTAAGCGATTATGTCCCCAGGCACCTAGGAGCTCCACGGTTGCCATGACAACACGTGTTAAGCGGAAGTCTCCGCTGCACTTACTAGCAATTCTAAAGTCCCTTCTCGGACGGAGCTACGGGTAGTTCGAGAAGGGGGGAGGAGTCTATGCTGTGACTGCCGCCGGCGGCGCTCCGCACGCGCTTTGCCGCTAGGGTGTATGCGGCTTATGAGTGGGAAACTAAATTGCGGCCTTACGAATGAAACATTATCTACAAACCTACACTCAAGGTTACAATCGCCCATCCAGATGGCTGCGGCAAAGACATAAACGCGAGTCACATGGTGCCATCTTCTACGTGCCATATGGTAGTGGTGGCCGTCGAGGCGATTATGTTTAATTTGAATTATAAATACGAAGCATTTCTTGGCGAACATTTGCTACTTTGACAGTATCTATCTATCTATCTAGCCACCTACGACATTGTGCTCTCATGGTCGTTTCGTTAACTTGGTATGTACCAAAATTGGCATAGTATGACAAGAGTATATGACGAACATAAATTATATGGCAATGTCATGACATGCGTGTCATGTAGGTCATGAAACAGCCGCCTACGTATTGGTGCTGTCATAGTTGTTTCGTTAACTTGGTAGTTACCAAAATTGGCATAGTATGACGGGAGTGTATGACGAACATAAATGATAGGTCATGACATAAATACCATGACATACGTGTCCAGTAGGTCATGACAATGACCCAGCAAAGAAGATTAACACTCAAAAATCACTTAAATTGGTACGGACGTGGGTACCAAGTGAAAGAAACACAAAAGGATGCTGGTAGAAGTCATAGTCACGAGCATGACTCAGCAAAAATGAGTAACTCCGCGAAAAAAAGAATAACACTCAAAAACCAATGGAATGGGTTCGGATGTGGTACTAGGGGAAGGAAAAGGTTAAAGGTTGATGGTCGAAGTCATAGTCATGAGCATGACGAAGGCTTTGGCTGTCTTGTAGGTGTAGCTAAAGGGACCCCTGAGGATTCATGACATGTGCGTCATGTAGGTCATGAAAGAGCCGCCTACATCTTGGTGCTCTCATGATCGTTTCGTTAACTTGGTAGGCTCCCCGCACACTGCTTCGCAAAACATCAATTCCCACAGGGCGTGGGATCTGCCGGTTTTTTCGATTATGATATCTTTATTTTTGAATTAAACCTGATGAATATTTTATTATGGAATAAATTGAGAACAACACAAACCATAGGCGTTCTTCCAGTGGCATAATCTAAACATAACTTGTATTTGTGATACATCACAGGTACGCCGAAAATTGTGAAAAAACACGATAATTAAAGTAAACAAGAACATATGTATGCAACAGTTAAATGATTATGAAGAATTTGAATCTCGTTGTCTTGCCAAAAAGTTCTATATTGACTGCGATAATATTTTGTTCATTTATCTTTGAACGAAGAGGTGTTTAAACAAGCAAAAATAATCGCGTATTGTTTGAAATCGAAGTGTTAAACTCTTGTCTGTCTGTACGTACTAGGCTAGTTCCAGTCTTATCAATAAGCAATGCCGTGCGAAGGTGAGTAATAACAAGAGAAGTTCAAACTCCGTCGACTTTTTTATTGTACGTATTATCGTATTATAAGAAGGGTGCTTTGCATTCACTGCAGTATAAATTTTTTAAAGCGAGAAAAATATTCTTTCATCGTGAACGTGATCGAGCATGTAGGCACCAAACATTACTTGGAGATTAGCTACAGGACATCTTTCAAAACAATTTGATGAGAGAATTATTCACGTGCTTATAGATTTCTACACATCTTCCCACCAGAAGCCTAGAAAAAAAGATGCAACCCGCATTGTACCTAGGAGCTGATACGCCCATATAATCATAGTTTTTTATTGCTTTGACTATCTTCTATAAAAACAATTTATATGTCAGCTTACAGAGTATCTGAAAGAAGAAAGTGCTAAGAGGTTTAATAGCAACGGATGCAGGCGAACGGGTAGCAGTCACAAGCGTTCGGCCAAGGACAGCAACCACGAGCTCATGCCGGTGGCGATGCTGCTGAGGCACAGGTCACTCTTCTTCATTACAATCGCCCTCCGCCGAAAAAGGCGCCATCCTGGCGGCTTAAGGCGAAGACACTACTAGTGGGTCGTAGTACGGCTTAATGCGACAGACGTGGACAAGTTCGCGGCCGCGATTGCGCAGGTCTGTCGGTGGCTTGAGGGGCTCCACGAGGTAATTGACGGATGACGTTTGCTCCAGAACGCGGTAGGGTCCGAGGTATTTCGCGACAAGTTTTGCAGAGTGGCCGGGTGTGGTAGCGGGTACCCGAAGCCAGACCAGAGAGCCAGGGGAAAATGTAGGTGCAGAACGGTCGGCTGGTTGACGGGATTGCTGCTGCCACTGGTCCTCGGTGGAAAAAGAGCGGGCAAGCTGGCGGCATTCCTCAGCATGTCGAGCAGCTTCAGACAGCGGAGTACTTTCGGACGCATCAGGTTTATATGAAAGAATTGTATCGAACGTATTAGATGGTTCTCGGCCATATAGGAGAAAGTACGGGGAAAATCCAGTAGTTGCTTGGGCCGCAGTATTGTACGCATACGTGACGAAAGGGAGAACTTGGTCCCAATTTGAATGATCAGAGGCGACGTACATTGATAGCATATCACCAAGAGTACGGTTGAAGCGTTCTGTCATGCCGTTAGTTTGCGGATGGTACGCTGTACTTGTGCGGTGAATGATTCGGCATTCGTCGAGTAGTGCCTTCAAAGCATCGGCAAGAAAGGCTCGGCCTCTATCGCTCAGAAGTTCGCGAGGGGCACCGTGGCGCAGAACGAAATGGTGTAACAGAAACGATGCAACGTCGCGGGCGGTGGCAGTCGGCAGAGCGGCGGTTTCAGCATAACGGGTCAAGTGATCCACGGCAACAATAATCCAGCGGTTCCCTGCTGGAGTGGATGGTAGCGGTCCGTATATGTCAATACCAACACGATCAAAGGGACGACTAGGGCAGGGAAGGGGTTGTGACGGGTAGACTTGTCCGGGAGGTAATTTTCGGCGTTGGCACTGAGTACAGGAGCGAACGAACTTTCGCACGTAGTTATACATGCCGCGCCAATAAAATCGGAGGCGTAGTCGAGCGTAAGTCTTGAAGAGGCCGGCATGCGCGCACTGTGGGTCGGCGTGGAAAGCGTCGCAGATAAGGTCACGGAGATGTCGGGGTATCACAAGAAGCCACTTGCGTCCGTCAGAAAGGTAATTACGACGATAAAGAAGGCCATCGCGAATGCAGAAGTGGGTAGCCTGGCGGCGAAGAGCGCGAGATGGTGAAGAGGTGGATGGATCAGAAAGGATGGTGATGAGAGCACTGATCCAGGGATCCTTGCGCTGCTCCGACGGCATGTTGTGCAGTGCATGTGATGCAAATGCGGGCTCAAGGGCGGATAGGCAAGCGTTGTCAGCTGCGACCGGTGAGCGAGAAAGGGCGTCAGCGTCCGTGTGTTTGCGGCCAGAACGGTAAAGAACGCGGATGTCGTACTCCTGTAGCTTAAGGGCCCAGCGAGCAAGTCGGCCAGAGGGGTCCTTGAGGGTGGACAGCCAACAAAGGGCGTGGTGGTCAGTGATGACGTCGAAAGTGTGACCATACAAATAAGGGCGGAATTTCCCAAGGGCCCAAATAATGGCTAAACACTCTTTCTCTGTAACCGAGTAATTAGCCTCGGCTTTTGTCAGAGTTCGGCTCGCGTAGGCGACGACATATTCATCGAACCCCGCCTTCCGTTGCGCGAGTACGGCACCGAGTCCTACGCCGCTGGCATCGGTGTGGACCTCGGTGGGGGCGGCAGGGTCGAAGTGGCGGAGGATAGGTGGCGAGGTTAGCAGGCGGCGTAATTTCGTGAAGGCGTCATCGCAGGCGGGCGACCAAGCTGAAAGTTCGTTGTTGCCGCTTAGAAGGTCTGTCAGGGGTGCAATTATGGATGCGAAATTTCGAATGAAACGTCGGAAATACGAGCATAAACCAACGAAACTTCGAAGCTCCTTTAACTTCTTCGGTTTTGGAAAGTCAGCGACGGCGCGGAGCTTGGCTGGGTCCGGAAGAATGCCGTCTCGCGAGACAACATGGCCAAGAATGGTGAGCTTTCGGGCACCAAAACGACATTTTTTTAAGTTGAGTTGAAGTCCCGCGTCAGTGAGACATTTCAGAACGTGCTCGAGACGGCTGAGATGTGCATGGAAATCAGCGGAAAAGACAACGACGTCGTCCAGGTAGCAGAGACATGTGTTCCATTTGAGGCCGCGCAAAATATTGTCCATCATCCTCTCAAAAGTGGCTGGAGCGTTACACAGGCCGAAAGGCATCACGGTAAATTCATATAATCCGTCAGGCGTCACAAATGCTGTTTTATGCTGATCAGATGGTGCCATAGGGACTTGCCAGTATCCGGAACGTAAATCCAGCGAAGAAAAGAACTCCGCTCCCTGCAAACAGTCGAGGGCGTCGTCGATGCGCGGTAACGGGTAAACGTCCTTGCGCGTTATCTTGTTCAGGCGTCGGTAGTCGACGCAGAACCGAATAGAGCCATCCTTTTTCTTAACAAGAACGACCGGTGACGCCCAGGGACTGTTCGAAGGCTGTACAACCCCGCGCTTGAGCATGTCATCAACCTGGTCATCAATTACACGGCGCTCCGAGGCGGATACCCGATAAGGGCGTTGCCGTAGAGGTGCATGACTGCCGGTATCTATCTGGTGAAAAACGGTTGATGTGCGACCCAAACCGGAAGCAGGGCTGTCAAAAGAGGCGCGGAACTTCTGAAGCAGAGCGAGCAGCTGGCTTCTTTGTGAAGATGACGTTTCATCGTCGATGGAGCGGTTGAAAGCGTCGCGCAGGGACTGATCAACCGCAGGGTCACAAGAAAGTGCGCTAAGGTCTGTAGGAGTAGAAGCCGCAGGAGCGTCAAAGATGCAAAAGGTGTCGACCGGCTGAACAAGGCCTAGGCATTCGCCATGAAATAAAGGTAAAGGGCACGCCGTGGGATTGTCGACGAGCATCTTCGTGGCGCCACTGCGAAGAGTAAGGAGAGCAAAGGGCAGCGGAGAGCATTTGCGGCGAAGGAACACTTTAGAGGGCGTAAAGAGAACAGTGCCCTCAGAAATAGCGGCGCACGACACAGGGACAAGCAGGGAAGAGCACGGAGGAACGGCATTGTCTTCGGACACAAAAAGTTTATCACTAGAAGGGTGGTCGTCGATTGTCTCAAAATCGTGAAGCGCAGAAAGTTCAAGTTCGGCGTGGCAACAGTCAATAACGGCGTTATTATTTGCAAGGAAGTCCCAGCCTAATATAATGTCATGGGAACACGAGGGCAGGACGACGAATTCGACGGTATACAGAACTCCTTGAATGAAGACTCGAGCAGTACATGCAGCGAGAGGCGTAATGTTTTCAGCGGTTGCGGTTCGAAGGGAGAGGTCGGATAAAGGCGTCAGAACTTTTTTTAGTATGCGACAGAGTTTGGCGGAAATTACAGATACTGCGGCTCCTGTATCGACAAGTGCCAGGACGGCGACTCCTTCGACATACACTTCAATTACGTTGGCTGGAGAGGGACGAGGACTTGAGCATTTCGACGTAGACGCAGTTCGTGCCTCGGGAACTGCGGCCTTCAGTTTTCCTGCTCGGTGGGTCCGGCACGGCGACGCATCGGAGAAAGCGAGCGACGACGTGGAGATGGTGAGCGGCGGGTAGGCGCGGGTGAGCGATCAGGACAAAATGAAGAGGTAGGAAGGCTGGAAGGCGACGATGAAAATTGAGCGGGGAACGGTGGCGCTCGCCAGATGTTCGGGAAAGGAAGCATGCGACGACGGCAATGGCGCGCCACATGACCAGCACCACCACAAGCAAAACATATTGGACGGTCATCGAAGGTGCGCCATTGTTGGGGGTAAGCTCCGACTCGTGGCTGAGAAGTCGGAAAATGCTGTCGATCTGGTAACGGCATAGGATGCGGCGAAAAGGTCGGTGGTCGATGCATAGCGGGCGGCGAGAGCGTTTGTGGGCGAGGTCGGGCAACTGCTTCTGCGTACGTGAGAGGTGCATTGACTGGCGTCGGATCACGTGCTGGAGGAATGGCTTGCGAAACTTGCTCCTGGATGAAGTCGCGGATCGTAGGTGCCAAAGCGGGTGGTGGTTCCGGGACGCAAGACATCAAAGATAGCTGGCGAGCAACCTCTGCGCGAACGAATTCCTGAATCTTCAGAAACAGGGCAGCATGGTCGTCGCTGACACCAAGGCTGGACACAGAGTCGGCGGGCGCAGGGGGACGTCTGGTGTGAAGCCGTTGCCTGCGCAACTCGTCGTAACTCTGACACAATTCGATCACTTCAACGACAGTGCGAGGACTCTTCGATAATAACATTTGGAATGCGTCGTCCTCAATACCCTTCATTATATGTTTGATCTTCTCCTCCTCCGACATCGACGCGTTCACCCGTTTGCAAAGGTCAAGAATGTCCTCAATGTAGCTCGTGAAATTCTCTCCGCTCTCTTGGGATCGTGTGCGCAAACGGTGTTCTGCACGGAGCTTTCGTACTGCTGGCCGACCGAAAACTTGGGTAAACATGGTCTTGAAGACCAACCACGTAGTGAGGTCGCCTTCATGGTTGAGAAACCATAGTTTCGCAACGTCCGAGAGATAGAATGCTACGGTTCTCAACTTGGTAGCATCGTCCCAATGGTTATTGGCACTCACTCGCTCGTATGAGGAGATCCAATCTTCAACGTCTTTTTCATCTGTGCCGGAGAAGATAGGGGGATCTCGCAGATGCAAGGCGCCGGCACAAACCAGGGTGGGCGGCGCCGGTGGAGGGGTTGGAGGAGTGCCGCTTGCGTCCTCGGGCATGATGGGGGGTAGAGTGCGACTCCGCAGTTCCAGGGTGGTCGAAACCCAGCACCTCCACCACTTGCTAAGAGGTTTAATAGCAACGGATGCAGGCGAACGGGTAGCAGTCACAAGCGTTCGGCCAAGGACAGCAACCACGAGCTCATGCCGGTGGCGATGCTGCTGAGGCACAGGTCACTCTTCTTCATTACAAAAGGAAGGAAGAATAGACGGAAAGACAGGGAGGTTAGCCAGTTCTCAGACCAACTGGCTACCCTTTGCTGGAAAATGGGAACAAAGGGAATAAAACATATTCGAAAAGATATGTTACAAAAAAAGGGAAGATGAAAAAAAAGAAACAAAGGAAAGGAGAATGCGGCACTGCTTATAATCTGTCTCTAAGACAAGTTCTCCGGAAAAATTACCACAACGCTTTAAAAGCCTTCTGTTCTGAGGACCGTCTGGGCCAATTTTCCAGGACCCTTTCCTCCAACAACGGGTGTTTGTCAAATATATCTAACAGTCTTGAAAGTTCTTTCTTGGGCGCACTGAAGCGCGCACACTCTCAGGGGAGATGGGCGATTGTTTCCTTGCCGCTACAGTTATCGCATGCAGGACTGTTGGAAATTCCGATCCGAAATGCGTAATTCGTGAAGGCCACGCGATGCCTCAAACGGCACAGAAGCGTCTCCTGAGCTCTAGATATTCCTCACGGAAGGCGGAGGTGTAGATTCGGATCCAAGTTGCCGATACGAGCGTTGGTAAATACCGTCGAGTTCCACTGTGCAAGTTCACGTGTGAGCGTACGAAGCCCTGTAGCTGCTTCTGTTCTGGATAACGTTATAGCTACACAGTGGAGACCATGATGAGCAGATCGGGCGGAAATGGCTCAAATTAACTGTGCTCGATGTGGTTATCTGGCGAATGTAATAGTTCCTGCAATGTGCAGTGTATTTAAGGGATTGAAATTATATACATTCATAACTATGCTGCGTACCTTTGTGGGAATCGCTGTCAGCGGGCTGCCATTGCAGCCCGGCTCCTCCAGAGTAAAGAACCCACTTGGTATCTGCGACCTGGTTCTCGGGGAACCAGCCGCAGTTGGAGGGATCCGAGAAGGTGCAGCTTACCTTCTCGGCAGCTTCCCCTGAAAGAAGAAAAAACACGTATTTCCCCATTTTTTATTGTCTCTAAGCATGTGGTTTCTCGTTGAAAAATTTACGCACTTACGTAATGACAGGGTCGCAGATGATCAGGAGTAACACATGGCTACTTCAAACGTAAACAAAAGACAAAAATTTTCAACGGTTCATTGTACCCTACTGCGCGAGCTCTCGCATAGCCCTTGAAGCCGCTACAGTGAAGCTGAGATACATAATGTAAGATTTATTTATTACTCAAACTAGATATTACAAGTACATGCCATATAGTTTATGCTATTTCAAACAATTCAACACTGGCGAGTCCATCTCCTACTATCACTAGTGGTAGTCAAAGTAACCTCTGTAGTTTAAAAAAACATACCCTTTGCTTTGTAGTGCTAATCCGATTACGCTAGGCATGTTTCGAAGCAGTCATCTTTTCACGCTTTCTAGTAGACGTCATATGTAATGCCAGCGAATGTCTCAGCTTTGAAAGCCTGGCAATGTTTTCAATAATATTGGCAAATCGGATCTAGAAAGATTATATTATTTTCTGCGGGTCATTATGCTTACATAAATTTGAAAGCCTCTCATTACGCGTGGTTTTTTATGGTTGCCATTGGAATTGGCCAGAAAGACTAAACCAATTTTGATTAGGGCTGATATTTCCCAAGAACCATGTTCCTCTCTGTAAATGTTTTGTCAACGCACATCGACGTTAGGCACATCTTCGTATTCAGAATGTGACGCATGGTTAATTTTGTCTGACTGTGCGTACTTCTCATTAAAAGTGTACAAAAGCCCTTCAGTAACTCATTTACTGAAAACTAGAATGCATAGTCTGACTACTTTGTTTGTTGCTTTCTGTTGTCGTTATCAGATAAAACTGATTTAAACATTGACTACAACTCCCAGCATAATGCTGAACTCTAAGTTTACAGCAAATGTACAACAAATTGGATTTGTGCCCAAGATGGTACAACTCACTTCCTTCAGTTTGAGCGTCTGGGTGGCACATATTATACTCGGGGTGGTCGATGCTCACGCCAGGGGTGTTAGCCATGTACACGAACTGAAAAACAAAGAGAATAGAAGGCAGCCTTATGATTGTCAATAATGCGCAGGCAGGTGCTGACTAAAATGTTCCCAACAAGCTTGGGCCTATTTAGCACGTGGTGGTGCTTCTCTTGCGAATGTGATACCAAGCAGCTCTACAAAAAAAAAACAGGGAAAGCCAGCATGTGGATCACTCACAAATGGCATTATGAAACTGGACGTGATCAATTTGTTTCGATAACGTTCGCTACGCAGCACAACACACCAAAACATTCAAAGCAAGCACATTTACTTCCTCACAAAACATGTCAGAGTATCAAACTGAAAATGAAGACCCTACCCATAGAAATCTCAGCATTGACACGTGTATTTGTTTATCTTTCTCGGGCGACCGCTTTTCACCGTCTAACAAAATTTATCGCTCAGCGCAGGACGCGCCTGCATATATCATCGGAAGTTTCCCGAATGTTATCGGTGATTATATCCACTGTCTGTTGTCACCGAACCTTGTGTAATCTGATTGTATGCGCAACGCTAATTCTGTAGTACTTTCTGGAAGACAGACGTGCACCAGCAATTATTCTGGTACCTTCACTGACTGATGTACAAAAGCCGACGCGCTTGACCTGGTGATCAGATTTTCGATGATCGCTGACTGTGTTCGCCGCTATCGTTGTTCTTTGAGTATAGCCTATTTTTGTGGGCACAAGTTCGCCTAATGAAAAGATAGTTTCGTCATCCATCGTCACTACTATGTGACAATAAGTGCGTTATTGAACAAAAGTTTAGTCGCTAGTAAGCTCCTATGGTCGCTTCAGTCGCTAGTAAGCTCCGTCATGAATGTATTGTCCAGCTCCCTATTTTACTACAAACGAATGAACAAGTTCAACAAAACCTGCTGCCTGAAAAAATCAGGTCGACTTCCATATCAGTTTGATCACTCAAAAAGAATTTCTGCATAAGATTTAATATGAATATCCACCTATTTATTTTTTAAGAAGCAGCAATTGGTAAGAGTACCTAAGCAAGGACTATTTTTGTTCCTGAACATGCAAATTTGACTAAGCAAATCACATAGATAGTCAAATAAAAGGAGGATAATTTTCATTGATCAGACGTAAAATACATCTTATTTGTAGCTTAGAAATACAATTGAGTATGAATAGCATGCGTAAGACAGGTTAGCAGATATTAATCTTGAACGTCATTGACACAAGATGGCAAAGTGTCACCATTGCAAAACTTCCTACATAAACCTAAGTGGTATGCTTTTACGCTCCACAAAGGTGTAGCCTACCTGGGTAACGTTCTGAACTTTATTATTTCACATAAATAACCACTCCACTTCCCCAAAACAGCCACCTTAAGGTCGAATACCCCTGATGTCATACTCGTAAGCAGAAAGTCATGACCATTGAGTCTATTGCCTCTAGCCAAGAACAAAAGCTGCAGATTTTCAGAAGCTATTCTATATTAATGCGAATTGCATTCCATGCCTCCTTCAACCGTTTCTAGCCTATCTATCTAGGGTAAGTCAGGGCAAACTGAGACAGGGGGCAAAACGCAATATTTTTTTACGTTGCAGCCATCTATACCTAACGCAAAAAAATACTTTTTGGGGGGTTCTTTATTTCATCGATATGTGCCCGTAGTTCACCATTCTTTTCGATGAAAAAGTTCACAATTGGACAAATAGTTCGTGCGGAAAAAATGCACGGTTGTTGTCAATGAGCTCGTGACCCGCCTAAAAGGGGTGAAATTCTGCTCGCTGATGTTTTCGGAGCCGTGTATGAAGGTACTCCAGTGTCAGTTCAGCAACCCAAGTATTTATATTGTTGCTTTGTACCACTAGCTACATGGCTGCCAAAAGTTTACTTCTGTAAGTATCGGGGGTTAAAGGGGGAATTATTTAAATTTCGCGCATTTGAAAGGGGCAAAACGCGACAAAAAGGCGTTGAATTGGCCTACAGAGTTTTTTACTAAGCGAATCATTCGTTTACTCACAATATATATTAATTTTTTTCTTACGATAGTACGGACGTGCAAGAGAAAATCATCTAGAGTTTCTTGGGATGAAAACGACGTGAAAGATGCACTAGAAGCCTCAACAGGAGAGAATGTGTAAAAAAGGTGAAGACGATAATGCTGACATACCTTGTCGAGTAACACCAATAACACCAAGAAAATTATTCTGACTGGCGTTACTTTCCATGGGACTTCTCCGGTACCGAAATTAAGAAAGACCAATGCAACGAACTCTGAAGCTAGCACAGTTCTAACGTCATCGTCTCACAAAGCCAAGTTCACTATGATGAAAGAAAGCCATGAAACGCCTGCACAGCTCTGCATCTAGATGACAAGAACAGCGACATTCTATGCATCTATCACAGATGCATAGAATGTCGCATGAGGTCACAGAAAGTGTGGTACGAAAGAAAAAATTAAACACGCGGAACAACTACGACAAACGCGGTATCCAATTGTGAACGTTACCGGAAAGGTAGAATGCTGCGTTCGAAATAAGCATGAAAGTTCCTCACAGTGTATTTCTTCTTAGTTTATGTTCTTGTGGAACTGCTTAATAGGATTTCGACGCTTTTTGATGAAATGGCTGGAACATTACCTTTTTCAGGGCATCGTTACATTCCTTTTACAAGGCTGGTATTTTCCTTGAAAAGAAATATTCACTGTGCACTTTTGCCCTTCACTGCATTTCGCCTTCAATGACGCTTGTGCGCTAACCTCCATGGTCCTCCAACCATTAGTTGCCCACCATATTTACGACATGAGCCCAACCGTCTAGTTATCTACCTAAGACGAGGTGCTGTGTACAACTTACCCTGGCTCCGGCACCCCAATTTCCGACTTTTGCGTACATCTTTCTCCATTGAATTTTCCCTTGCATTCCTCTTACTGCGCCAAGAAGCGTCAATGGACGTTGCTGGTTGTTGTTCACCGGAGGCGGACGCACCCCAAACATTAGCCATGCTGTTGCTGCAAATAAAAATGACTATAGTCAGGTGGTGTGAGCAGCATTTCCTAATAACAACACTATTTAAAGCAAAGCTTTCTATGTCTCAATGATTTGTCCGTGAGCGCCGAAAACGCACTGCAGGAAAGCCAACTTACACGATGGAATCTGACACAATCTTCGCATCTGCGCACACATTAGAACAATCTGCGCTTCCGCGCACACAATCATAGAACAGTACAGTTTACATTCGCAGTTGTACCGATAAGTACAATAGCAACTGCAACGCCACACTAGCCAGACGAAGTGTATATATCTGCGCAGCATTACGCGCGTACGCAATACATTCCCGGCCGTCACCATGGGTAGGCCGCGGGTGCAGCGCACGGCAGAAGAAGAGGCTGCCGTACGCGAACGTAAGTGCGAGCGCGATTGTGCCCGTAAGGCCGATCCCGTGTATCGACAACGGCATGCAGAACATCAAAGTGTGAGTGTGTGCATGTAATCAACGGCTACATGATCTAAAATAAAGGCTATGCAACTTAACGAAATGTGTCTTCATTCAACTTCAACTTTCAAAAAATACAATCCTAAACAAGCAGTCAAATCACATATGGATCGCATCGGGTCGCTCAGCATTTCTTGGTTTCGTTGCGTGGTCGTTGGCTTTGGGAGTTGAGTTTGATTTAGTTTGCATGGGCGAAAGCTTCGCGCTCGACTATCTTTCTTTAAGAAAGGGGCTTTCATTTTGTCCCTTTGCAGCATGTTTTATTTCTGTTCTGCATGATGAAGAAATATATTGAATTCTGTGATCTTTGCCTTAGATTCATAATTATATTGTCACGTTGTTGCCACAAGCAATCTCAAAATGAGCTTGCCTGTATAGCAACGATGACAAGAACGTGTAATGTTCGGCGAGAACGCTGCTTCGGACAACCTGGGTATTCAGAGTAAATATGAAGATATTTAAAATCTGATAATACACACAGCAAGAAAAACTTGCTTCTTCCTGTCAAGAAGGAAAACTTCAAAAAATTACACTACTGTGGGTGATGTCACTTGTAACATTCTGGGCCTTGTAGTTTTCTACAAGCGTTATTAGAAGGAACTCTAGTGTCCAATAAAGCTGCAAGTATGGCAATTCCGCTAGCAAGCAAAGAAATATCTAAGGACTTTAGGGGAGGGGTTTGACGTAAGTCGCGCCGTCAAATACTCGCGTTGGAGGGGAAGAGCGCGAGGCGCTTCAACCAATGGTAGTGTACAAAAAAGTAGGTCAAGGGAGGAGTGGCGTGTGAGAGGAGTTCGCCTTGGCTGTATATATGGAGCTTTGGTCAAGGAGTTATGTCTGAGAGTGCCGTAGAATAGCGTGAGGAACACGTCGTCCGTGGAGGCCGACGCATCCCATCCACGCAACGCGTTAGGAACGCCGGCGCCCACGGACGCCGACGCGTCCCCTCCCCCGCAAGTGGCGCCGTTCACAGCTTCGCTGTTTGACAATCTTCACGTAGTGGAAGGGGCGGTTATTTCTTGCCATCTTTCGCTATACCTAGAAAAACTATACCTAGAAAAATATTACTTAGCTGCAGAAAGGCGTAAATTTGGATGTCAAATTGTGCCTTTAAAGGCACGCGCTGTAATGAAAAATTCCCAATTACTGTTTCTAGGTTCCCATTTCTTTCCTTTGTTTTTTCTGTGTTTCACGATTTAGGGAAAGACGACAAATAAAAATCACTCGCCATTACACTGCTGTGAAGGTGGATTTCCAGCGAAGCAGTTTAGAAAACAGCATACAGGTGACGCCGAATTTAGGTCAAAGGTCAGAGCAAATTTTATTTCTCTTGACCGGCGATGGCGGTCATACCGAAGAAAGACGCACGCAGAAGCACTTTTATTTTGATCGGCGGTCTTCATCGGCGGCATACATTCGCGTGGAAGACTACCGCCCCTCAGGGAGCCGGAGGTAACTAGACACGCGCGACGGGACCGCCACCCAGCGGAATCTAGACACGCGTGACGGGACCGCCACCCGGCTGAAACTAGGCATGCGCAACGGCTCCGTTACCCATCTGAAAGTACACGCACCTGACGGGACCACCACGCCGGAGAGCAGAAGGAAACTAGACAGGCAAGCGCTTGGAATGACAACATAGAAAGGGCGGTGTGAGTGTACACATGGCCGACGGGGGTCGCACAGCGGCACATTTTTGAGAAAGTGAAAATGCATATCCAAGTGACGAGACGTATAAGCTTTTGTATAGAATGAAGCGATTTTGAATTATATTCGGAAGCTGAGTTTTTCTGCACGCATATCTGTTGACGGACATGAAAAGTTCATAGAACCCTAGCTATAGACAACTTCGCTGTAAAAGAAAGCGAAGTGAACATCGGCACACCCGTATTGCGCCGCGCCAACAGCATTCTTGAAAATGGTTAAAAAATAAAGTAACACTACTCAAACTATTTATGACGATAAGATGCCGCTTCGTCGTTACATCAAGATCACTTCTAATATAATGCTCGAGGCCTCGTAAACCAAGATTAAATAAGAAAAACGTTCACAAATTTCATGGTTTTGAACCTAGAGCCTCGCGACCCCCTGAAACTGGTGCTCTACGAATACTGCAGTACCACATTTGCAGTAAAAGAAGTACCTAGGAAAACTTGTGTTATGTGCCTACTATCCGAATTCTGAAAATTCTCTGAAAAAGTCACCATAAGAATAACATATCCAAAAAATCTCAGTCATTGCACTCTGTGAATGTGGGCTACCAGCGGAGCTGTAAAAGAACTAGACAAAGATCACTACACGCACCAACACGTGAATTGAACTGTCGCGTTTAGTCACGTCCCGAATGTTCGCAATCACCGATATGTCGTTTCAAAACCGCAATCGGTCGCACACACGACAAATAAAGCAAGAAATTCTGTCCACGAAGTGTCGGCGGAATCGCGCATCCGCACCACTGTAAATATCAGCCTTCCGAGCGTGGTACCTCCGTCGTTGCGCCGCATTGAAGGGACACTAAAGAGAAACCGGAAGTTCAGCTATAATGGTAGATTATCCTATCACGATCAAAGACATGCCATTCTTACGGCGAACAGAGGTTTAGTAAGCCTGAAAATAGCGAAAAACTGAAGGATAGGTGCTGACGCCCCTTTGAATTTCCCGCACTACACGTTCGTGGCGTCGGAGATCACAAACGCAGACCGGCCGCGATTGGTCGTGAGCGATGTATCGCTGTTAATAAAACGCAAAATGAAATACACCTTAAACGTACATGAACAGCATTTGCCAACTTTTTAAGCTGTTTTAAGCGAGGACGTACAAGTTAAGCGCAAAATTACATAAGTAATAAGAAAAGTTAAATTATCGGGTTTCACGTGCCAAAAGCACGATCTGATTATGAGGCACGCCGTAGGGGACTCCGGAAATTTGGACCACCTGGGGTTCTTTAACGTGCACCTGAATCTAAGTACACGGGTGTTTTCGCATTTTGCCCCCATCGAAATGCGGCAATAAGAAAAAATGGCGTGGTGCTACATGTGGTCGTGATAGTGTCGTAGTTTCGTTCTTGCTCCATACATCATCGCGCGCGCCTGTTCCGCTCTACAGTGTTGGCAGTGTTTGGTTGCGTGTAGCGTGGGTCGAAAAACATTTAATTCGCGGGAAACAGCCAGAAAATGCCTCGTGTGTGTAGTGTTAAAGGCTGTATAAACGGCGCAAGGTGCTTGCTCAGGGGCAGCGGCAGTGTTTACCCGACTGTCTTTCATGTGGTGCCGCGCGATAAGCCCCGGCGTTCGCAATGGCTCAGTGCTCTGCCGATGATAAAACGGCAAAAGAGCCAGATAAACCGATGGTGTGCTCTCTGCAATTCTCGCCCTCCGATTATGTATATAATCCTGCCATCGGAAAGTATATTGGCGTGCCCCAGAAGCCAGTCGTTTCTCGTGCAGCTGTCCCATCAATGTCGCCTTCATCAAATCCCCTACTGATGCCCCTGCAGCAGCAAAATGGCGGCTCGGTGAGTGCTGAATGTCATTAAACAAAGACACGGAAAAACCATACCGAGTACGCGCGCAACTTTCTACGCTTGTTCTGTCGGGAACATCGTCGCCTGGAGGACCGGATGCCTCGCCTTCCGTCGGCGCTGCCGGCGGCTCATCGCCATCGTACGCGGAAACACCTACCGCGTGAGCACGGAGGATCATTTCGCGCTCCGTTTCACTGAAGTTGCTGAAATGCATTCCTGCTTCCCTGGCGAGCTCTTCGTTGCAAGGTTCAGCGTCAGCAACGGTATCCATCGCGGTCACAATGCAGCCTATGATGTAGCGAGCACCTCGGCCTTTTACGAAAGCGGTGATGTATCATGGCACCCTCCGATTCGCTGAGAGCAATGAAATCTGTGACGACACTGCTTCAGCACCGAATCTGGCGTGAGAGAAACTGAGGAAGAGAAAAAAAATTATAAGGCTTTACCTGCCAAAACCACGATCTGATTATGAAGCACGCCGTAGTGGGGGAGTGCGCAAATTTGGACCACCTGGGGTTCTTTAACGTGCACCTAAACCGAAGTACACGGGTGTTTTCGCATTTCGCCCCCATCAAAATGCGGCCGCCGTGGCCGGGATTCGATCCCACGACCTCGTGCTCAGCAGCCCAACATCCATAGCCATGCAACCACGGCGGGTAATTTGAGGAAGAGATATTTGGTCTTTGTTTACGAATTTCTCCGCTAATAACTTATATTTTTGCACCCAACAAAGGTCCCTCGTTCCTGAAGGCCCCTCTTTTATTCCAGCTGAACTTCCTGTTTATCTTTAGTGTCCCTTTAATCGCTTGGCGATCCGGGGGCCTTTCCGCTCGAGCCCGCCGCTTACAGGCAGCCTCCTCGGCGCCTCCTCGCTGGTTCTGCCGCCCGCCGCTCTCGCTCACGCCTGCAGTCTCGAAGTTGGGCCTTAAGAGCAGCTTGTTTATCTGTCCAGAAAGTCCCTCTGAAATTTCGCATACGCACCCTTGTGCTCATCCAATTTACTGGCGGGGTACCAGCGCAGGTTCGCCGCAATCTCGGCTTCGCGACACACGTATTCCTGTCGAGCCCGCCGTTTACGGGCAGCCTATCGGGCACAATCCTCGCTGCTACTCGCCGCCCGTTTGCTAGCTTTCCTCTTGCTGCGCCAGGTGTCAGCACATGCCTTACTGGTTTACTCCGACACGGCTAGAGTGACCTAGAATTAGAGTGTACTACACATCTACTAGAATATAGGGGAGTGTCCAAAGCGCCAGGTTCCGGCGAGGGTGTTTTTATGGGAACTGCCGCGCCGCGCCGCTGCTGCTGCGGACCCGTAGGCTTTTTTGCGCTCGCGAAGCGCGCGGTAAGCGAGGGTCGTCTGCTACGCGCTGTAGTTTTTTTGCGATCAGTGTCCACGCAAAGCACTTAAAGTCTATTGAACTTCAACAATGTGGTGCTGCATGGAGCTTGCCCATCTTTGAGCATTGTCTTTGTGCTTGGGCAGCAAGAGAATGCAAAAACTAAGGTGTCAAACTCATCAGCGTGGCCTAGCTGCAGTGCTAGAGTTAGGGAACGGTAATGCGGTAACTGTGCTTGCGTAGAAACGGGCTAAATGCACTCGCGCAGGGAAAGAACGTAAAAAACGGTATTCCCATGGGTACGCGGGCAATAGCACCGTGCTTGCAAGAATAAGAGTAATGAAAAAAATTGGCAGCCGATCCACGACGTGAATGCTGATGATGGAGCGAAGCTCCTTGGACGATTACGGCTGCTGCTCGAGCTTTCGCTTCGTGGTCTTGCTGCCGTTGCCGGCGTGCTCGTAGCTCGGGGTTAGCTTCGCGGCATTGCCGTTGGGTTGCCGCGTCTCGTTCTCAAAGTGTAGGATCAGAGTCACGACGTTTGCGCTTACGCTCGCGCTCCTCCATACTGCAGTGCTAAGTGAAGCAGCGCGGCGCCGGCACCTGCGCGCGGTCTGTATGCGCGCTGCGTGCGCTCTGCGAACGGTTGTGCGCATGACGTCGTGCGCTTGCCCGGAGAGGGGTTTCGGAGCGGTGCCGGCGCAGCGCAACCCCTGTGCGCGGTCGGTATGCGCGCTGCGTGCACGACGGGGAGCTACGACGACGACGGTGACAGCGGACATCGTGAGAGCCTAAGGAGCTTCGCTCCTAAAAAATAATTTACTCGTGCCGTCAAATGAAAAGCTTACGTGCGTGCAGTGACCGCTTCGCTCAACACTACGCGCTTTTCACTCACGTTCAGTAGTGGCTTACAGCCATATGTACATGTATTTATTCGATTTTTTTTAGCCTCGACAATACTTTATTATGAACAGAGCACAATGAGAAGGTGTAAAGGAAACAAGAGAAAGAGCAGAGATGGCCCTAACGCCGCAATATTGTTGGCCTATTATTTCGCTTCAGAGATTGCGTAAACGAACAATTCTTGCTGGACGCTATCTCTTCAATACAAACTTCGCGCATGATGTACCTTAAGGTTCGCCGTGAGCGAAGCTTTTTTCAAATTCAGACATTCGAAAGAAACGTCATATATTATCCAGCCAATAGGTAAACAAACATAAGAATGTAAACAAATATATTTTTCTACATTGAAATGAATAGACAGCTACAACTAGCCTAGCCATTTACTAATTTGTTATGTAAAAGGTGTTGCTGCAATAGCCTTCCTTTAATAATTTGTGAATCCTCTCTGAAATTACCAACATGTAACTTCTCATTAAATCATAGTTATGATAGTTATTGCATAACGTGCGATTTTTTACGTAAACTAACAGGCATTGATGGCGCGTGAAGATGTTTGTGCTTGCATTATATTGAGTGGAAACTCTTGAAAATTACGGTCTTTGATGCACTACAAATATCGCTACTGATTCTACATATCCCTAAACTAGTTGCCTTCAATAAAAGTAAAAAATGAAAAGTTTATGTTCTGGTGATTTGTTGCCTGTTTCATTACGTAACTACAAGTACGTAGTTTTTGATCATAAAGTATATTTGCTGTGTACGAACCAGCGAGTGTACGCAATAAATATTCCTAAAGTTAGTTTCATGTTAAAATTTGCTTAGTGTTTGCGCTCTTGCAACACATAAAGGCGAAAGATGAGTTGCACATCCGTAATGCATAACGTCCATTTTCTGACGTTCGCTCGTAATTCACGTCATATGTTCACGTCATTCACGCCCTGGACAAGATGCTTTCATGTTAGCGAAGCATTAAGCCTGTTACACTTATCACTTTCATCTCAAATAATGAATCTCCTTCGCGCTTTGAGTTTTACTCTCTTCCCTACCAACGAAAATTTAGGGATGGCAGAGGAATGCCAAGCCACCGGCGTCGCTAAGCTGGGACGGCTGACCCCGGTGCCATCTATGTGCTTCGCAGCAGAGCTACTCGGCCCGCCCGGGCGTTCCCGAACATACTATGGACGCTCGCTCGCGCGCAGTGCCCACACCTAAATGTTCTTACACCGTGGTGGCGACGGTGCTGCAGCAATGAAGACGAGTAGGGGAGAGGCGGAAATGGTGTGGCGACGGGGGCTGTGCACGTAGCCTGCGCTTCCGTGGTTATAACGTCACGCGTGTAGGAGCTGCCGGCGCGGCTGCAGCAGCAGTTGCGGCAGATGCATGGGAGGTGCGGTGACCGCGGCGGTGCTTGTATGTGCGTTGTGTGGTGCCGTATGAAAAAAAAATGTATAATTTCATAATGTATGTAGCCCATGCATGCAGCCTAAATAGCTTCACTAGTAATCATTCCCCATATGAACGTTGCGGTCACACGAATATCGAATATTCATTCTAACATTTTTGTATACATCTCCTTAATCTTCGTTTTCTTCTTCAGAGCTTCTATATCTACCTTGTACCGCTACCTACACAACTCCTGCATGGCGTGTCACCTGGTACAATATTATGTAACTCCAATGCACGTACCAAAGCTACACAGGGCGCATCTCACAACGTGTTAGCCTGACGAGTACACACACCTTCTGTTCGTGGCTGCCACAACGCGACAATAAGATAAAGTAGGGGGCAACACATGGCACCATGTGTAGGGAGCCTACATGCAACGCCGTTTTAAACTGGCGTTGCATGTAGGCTCCCTAACCATGTGGCGTCCCCTCCTTTTTGTGCATCCTTGTCTAGTCACGCTGTGGCAGCCATGAACCTATACCAAATCGCCCAATTCGCCACCCTGCTGAACTCACCTTGTGCCTCCGTTCAAGCCTAAGGAGTCACGCAATACTCCGCGGGCGTTACAATCGCCCCTATATGTTCCGTTGTTAAGGTGCACATGTTTCAACGCGATAGCGTTCAGGGCCCCGCGTTGCTGTAAATCCGGTGTCGGTGTTGACTTGGGCGCGCCGGCACTGGTGGCGGAGAAAATCATCTCGAACCAGCCCGACCGCTCCGCGTTGCGCAAGACGTTAGTGAACAAAATTGAAATTCTCAACGCATTATCCTTCAGAAAAATCGCAAAAGTACGACTTAACCACAACCTACAGGCATGATGGCGTCGGATTATAATCTGAATGTACGAGAAAACGTAATTCTGTTACGAGGAAACTGAAATACAAACCTCTTTTCTTGGCGCTCTTTGGCCATATCTGGCCCTTGCGCCAATAAAATCCATGTATCATCATCATCATCATCATCATCAAACCTTTTTCCAGCATTTCTACCATGCCAACAGCGGCGCGACCGGGTAGATTACTTGTATAAACACCATGCAAATGGCGCTCGCCTCTTCGGCAGCGTAAAACGGCAACGGCGTGCAGAGGCAAAGGTGGAGAAAAAAGAAAGCTGCTGTTGCCGGGAAGCCTGACAAGCATTCAGGGATCGTTGAATGCTATCGCGTTCCACTCTAAAGGCGAGGCTTAAGCGTCCTCCAAATTTATGACGTGATGTTCCTTACTTAAATATCTGACCGAACGGGGAACTGCCAATTTCACCACATCACCGGTAACACGAACCGCTATGTACACACAGCGACATTGGAGTGAAAAGATGATATTGTGCGTTGCAAATGTAAAATGTTCGTGCGGCTTTGCGAATGCGATTACTAAGACATGTTAAGGGGCATGTTGCAGTAGAGCTGCTTGGGGGTTGCTGAGCCTGTTCGGGGCAAGGAAAACCTGCCTTTTCATTCTTATTTGTCGTGCAAGTAATGTTGGCTTCTTCAGGTAATACAGTGAACACGCCAAATTTTTATGAGCTTTTAGCAGTGTTGCGGAAAATCTATTCGAACTAAAAATAATGCACCGCATTAAGGACGGTGGTGCATGTCAAAGAAACATAAATAGTCCTTCAGTGCAAAAACACTGTGTTCGTTACAGGTCCACACACTATTTTGTCACCTTCTACTATAACTAGGTTAAAGATGCAGCCTGTAGATGAATGCATGGAGTTTTATGTCAATGTATTCAGGTAAAACAGTAAAGGGTCTTACAAGAACTTCTTTAGGGCGTGTAAACCAATAAGGCAGTCAAACTTCCAATTACTTAAACTTTATGGGAGCACTGCTTTAAAAAAAAAGAAATGACCTGGAACTATCGTGAAATACTTAAGTTAGGGAAGTATTCCCCCCTCCATTTCTGAGGTTTTGCAAGCTGTCAAGGCCTACTAGGGAGGCCACATTTGATCAAATGAGCATAACGTTCACTTTAACGTGAGCGCTGCATTATAAAGTTCCCCTGTATTAAATTTCTCTATTGTGCATGGAAATAGAGCGTTAACAGCATAGTCACAGTGCAATCAATGATATGAAAGCTTTGATACTAAGACATAACTTTCTGAAAGGCACAAGAAGGCAAACTATGCTTTCTGCAAGTAGATGTTAACACTTGTTTTGCCTTTTTGGTTTTCCTGCTTGAAGCATAGCGTTCAAGATGCTCGAAAAATTCTGGTATGTATACTTCATCTTCAGCATCGCTTAAAACTTGCGCGTGCGCAAATAATCTGGGCGTGACGCATACTTACGTTTACTCGGAAGGTAAGCATAGAAACTCACAACGCAGGAGTGCGCAATAGGTCCTAGCTGCGGCGTGGCCAAACCCTTCATTTGTGCTCGTGGAACTTCTGCGGCATCCAAAAAAGAAAAATGGAATATATAATGTTAGACCAAAGCATTTTCCCCCCTTAGTCCCACTTATTCCAATACATTATAAAAGCAATATCGCAATGAAACCCATATGGAATTTGCACTTTATTTTGATAATGGACTTCATTCCTCGTTCAGGACTTGCACGCTGGCTTTGGGGCGCTACTGCACTTTGATGGCGCACGTCACCTGCTTGTAAAATTCGACACACTGCGTATGCTCAGCATGCACTATGACAGCCACGCCGGAATGTGAGCTCGGTGCTGGTGAGTCGCGGCTTCAAGATGACAGAAAACTGCAATATGGTGCTTCGTCATTGTGCAACCGTATTAGTGACACCACGCCACCTTCGTGTGCCAATACAAAAGTCTATTTATTCGAATAGTTTATGTCGATTATTTGGGTAGAAACATTTCATGAGTCAATAGTGCACGCTCAATGTGCGTTCACGCTCAGTGTGCGCTCTGAGTAAGCGCCTAGTTTCTTCCGATCCAATGCGCGTATTTATTTCTTCTTGCAGCCAGTTATGCACGAATGTAGCAGATGTTACAAGCATACCGGACTATTAATTTGAACGTAACCACTTGAACCATCCAGTTTACACAGTGCGAGAATTCGTGTTTCGCACTCTCAAGTAACCTCTCAAGTTTTGTCTGCGGTGTCGATAATAAGTGAAGAATAAGATGGTTGTGTGCAAAAAGCACGCGTATCAAAATGGAGCACAACATTACCATGCTGCAATTATTCATAATCTGAGACACTCTGATAGGAATTGCAGCAAAACCGCAAACACACACAGAAAATGAGAATTAGAGTCGCAGAGGACAGCTAAGGAAGATTTCTTGTATGGTGGCAGCTATACCGGAACAAGGACCGAATAAGAGAGATTGAAAGAAAGGAAAAGAAAGACAAGGAGGTTAGCCAATGTAAGTACCGGCTGGCTACCCTGTGCTGCGGGAAGCGATAATGGGAATAAAAGGTGACAGAAGAAACAAATAAAAATGAAAACAAGAAAAATTCGCACAATAACGCGACCCTACGCGCTACAACGTTCAAAGTCGGTCGCACAATTCACGAAGCCCTTACGAACTTCAGCAGAGCCCTTAAGGCCTTGAGTGCCGAAACCGTCTAGACCAGTGTCCTAAAACATTTTTCCTCTGTGAAGGGGCGATCGTCCAGTTTTTCGAGCACTTTTCTTGCCCCGTTGAAACGGGGAAGGCCACAGAGGAGGTGATTGATCGTCTCCTCGCAGCCACAGCTGTAGCAAGCAGGGCTGTCGGTCATTCCAATTGGGAAGCCATAGGCGTTCGTCGATTCCAGGCCGAGCCACAGAAGAAAGTAAGAAGAGGATATGCGCTCCCAGCAGCACTGGCGCCATACTTCGAACGTTCATCAATCGACCACTTTTCTATTGTGAAGATAGGAAGACAGTATAAAGAGGAACTATTTTTGACAACTTCAAGGTCAGGTAATTTTTCTTTCTTTAGGTTAGGCTCAGGTACTTGAGTGACTAACGGCTAAGACATAAGGTTGGCACCATAGGTGACATTTGCCGCTGCCAATACAAGCCAAGGTAAGAACAAAACATGTTTAAACTGCCTAATTATCTTTGAACCAAAGCGGGCATGAACAGATACAGGTCGAAGGAACACTGGAATTCACATGCCACAATGAAGAGGTCACTATGTCTGTAGCTACAGGAAATCAAGACCAGGGGTGCGATCGGAGATCTTTGTTCGTTTCGCGTTCTGTTCAGTTGCTGCAATGTCACAAAGTGGCAGTATGCAAAATGTGTGACAACGGGAGGGAGGGAGCAGCCAATCGGCAATGGGCGAACTCCCCGGAAGACAAACTTCCGGGCAGAGCGTCGTTTTCGTGACGTAAAAATGACAACACGATCCTGTCAATCATTTTGATTACGAGGACTTCGTCCGCTACGAGCAGAACGCGACGAGAGATGCGAAGTTCGAGCGATCATCCGCTCGCTACGAGACCGGCTTCGCATGGCACGTCTCGTGGATTGGACTGGATGCAAACGGCGGCTGCGGCTACGGAGTGGTTTACCGCTTGTCGATTGGCTGCCCTCTCCCTCTCGTTCTCAATAATTTGTGCATACTGCCACTTTGTGACGTCGCAACAACTGAACACAACGCTAAACGAACAAAGAACGCGGATCACACCCCTGGTTCGATGATTGGTTGTAAAGCCTGTCAGACTTGATTTGTGTAGGCGCGAATGGCACAACATACGTTTCCGTATATGACAACGTGATGGATGTCCCTACTTGATGTAAAGGTGCAGTCTGTGATAATCTATTCTAAATATCTCTCTACAACCGGCGCACACTGTGGGAAAAAATGGTAAACGTTATGAGTGCTATACTGCATAGTTCGAAACACAGTATATTCGAGTGATCGTTAGACAGAGTCAAAGCCAAAGCTGGAATCGAGAATACGCGCGAATTGTACCTTACCTGGGTTAAGCAGTGAATACGCTGCATAAGCTCCTTGCACATTTGATCGACTGTCGGTGGTAGGGAAGCCTTGTTTCTTTTTGCCGTCTTCCACTGTAGTCCAGTTCCAACCGAAGCGTGCGCCCGAATCCTCATTCTCCAGGCCGCACAAGTCCGTTGTAAACGAGCAGGACCCTGGACGGAAAATTATGGACACATAACGCACGAAGATAATGAAATAAACATCATGAGTGGATATTATGCAGTTAAGATGTATTAGGAGAGTAAAATGTTGCATTTTATTTCGTACCGGGGCTCGGTGTGCCGGAATATAACATAAAATTGAATAACAAAAACAAATATTGACGCCTTTCAGTATTCCTACACTGCTTCCTATGAACATTTAGAGCGTGTAAGAGCATGGCTAATGCCTGGTCACTACATATACTACGAAAATATTTCTTGAGAAACAGAACTCAACCAAGCAATTATCTTGCAACCACATTACCGGTGCTGCCAAATCAAACTCAGCCTTTACTTTTATTAGAATATTGTACCATTTTTGTTTTTCATGAGTGAAGCTTTGAGTGCCTAAAGAACTATACACATTCTGGTCTGCTTTTCTTCTCACCTTGAAAAAGAACCTTTTAATTGCTTCTCTCCATTTAAAAACAGATAGAAACTATTTATGGAAATTTCACCAAAATATACATAAGTAGATGTGAAGTCCCGTAATTATGCTTATTGAAAATATAAAGATTGTTCTAATAAAAAAAACGTTAGGAGTATCGTATAACCGGGGCACAGTTCAGAAATGGCTTACTCCTGTAAAAGAAAGCCTGTAGTCAGACTAGAGCACTGCACGGGCCGATTTTTTTCAGCCCGGGCCCCTTTTTACGTTGGGCTGCCCGCCCGAGCCCGACCAAAAGTTCTATGGCGGCACCCGGGCCCGGCCGGCGCCCGGAAATGATCTACGTTACCCGCCCGGCTCAGCCCGCCACCCCTTTACGTTAGGCCCGAGCCCGGCCCGAGACGGAAAAAGACATGTTTTTCAGCGTCGAGACGTGCGAGGATAACTCGCTGCACGTGACGTGCACACCACGAGAAAGTCCGAGTTGGCCCGGGCCCGCGTCAAGAAACCCGAGCCCGGCCCGTGCCCCGGTCAAAAAGCACATGCTGTGCACGAGCCCTGCCCGGCCCGTGGGCCGGGCCCGCGCTTTCGGGTAAGCCCGAGCCCGTGCAGTGCTCTAGGCCAGACTGCTGTGGAGCAGTCTGACCTCAGCCTTTTTTTAATTGAATAGTCCTTTTCTCAAGCTGCTACTGTGCACCGTAGACGGGGTGGGGACACAGAAAGTCCTGATTGTGATTGCGAGATTGATTATTATGATGTCAAGCAAGTTCATCTTTGCAATTCTACCACGTTGTAGCATTTCTACACCCAGGAGCACCACCAAGTGTCTCGTAAAATTGTTAGAGCTGCCCTGAGAATCATAGTTGCAGACTTCACGTCATGCCAAGGAACTGGAATGAAACCTTCCGATGTTGGGCAATATCGCTATTTTCAACCAGTCTCACTGGGACCAATGACACGTTCGTCGGGCATAGCGGAAGCGATATCAATATGAATAACGTGGACCATACCGATTTGCTTGCATTCGAGCGAGGCATGCACACGAAGTTTTACTTATGAGTACAGAAGGTCTGTGGCATCAGTCCCATTTAGTACAGTGATAACGCAAACAATTCTGCCTGAAGCAACGATACATGCGATTCTCTCCTGTGGTGAGAACGCTATATACCAACTTCAGTGGCATCATTCAAGACTTTCTTTGCTTCTGGGTCTGCTTCCACCTTTACAATTTATTTAGTACTTCAGAAGTGTTCAGAAAAGGCTTAAATAAACAGCAGGAAACCCCTGAGAAAAATATTACAACTGTGCAACTATCAAAGGAAAGCAGATGTCAATTCTCAGTCAAATGACCTCTCAGAGCGCCTCAAGTGGGCAACACTAACAGATGATAGGTGTATTTAGAACATGCGACATATATGTGAATATAACATTCACGAAACTCATGCGACTAGGCTCATAGCATTAGCATACATACCAACCTTGTGAATACAAAATTCGTGAACATACTGCGGATAGACATCAGAAAAAAGGGGGGGGGGAGGATATCACGCATCAAATTTCGTATTGAGCACACAGCTTATGTTGAGTCCATATACACACTTATGAACGATTTACCTTTAGATACAGCTCACAAGCAGACAGCAAATTTGGAGCAGCGGAGACTCCCAATATTGTTTCTTGATCAGTGACTTTATCATCGACTCCACTGCTGCCAATTTTGACTGCTTCAAGAACTTGTCTGAGTATATACTCTGCATATACCGCTCTCGATACGACGTTTTGCGATTAAAAGAGAGCGGTCCCGGTAAACCATCGCAATTTGTTTTTTTTTTCTTGCATATTGTTGTGATTATGCGCCGCTCCATATTACATAACTTTAAAACATTTTCGCGAATAGAACGTATTTTCCGTAAAACTTGATGCAACGTTCATAAATTCATACGGGGACCTAAAAACGGCAACCGTTACAAACATTCGAGAGAATAGGCAGGTAAGCACTACTCTAAGTAGACCTATTTTATTAGTCCAATCCTATTTAAACGCTGCACGATACGCCGTTAAGAATTTACAGTATTCGCCTGTCTGTGGATTTGCAGAACTTTTGACTTGATGATTTCGGCTATCAGTCTTTGTTTCCACGAATTTTAAATAAAAATTTGAGGACCTCAATCAAATACTTCCTGTGTTATAGCTACTGGGAAATAAGTACTGCAATCGGTTGATTGATTATTTGTGATAGCATTTGCTTTACAATTCTCGCGTATTCATCCTGGGAGGTCCAGAGCTAAACAATGGTTAAAGGGTGTAGCCTATGGAGTTAATCCAGGCAAAGGCTAAGCCGGGCTAATTAGCCGATGAGAAGTGTGAATAAACGAACGCTCGCTTTCACTTGTACGAGTTTCAATCAGTGAAATGGCATCTAAATAAAAGTGAGGAGCTGCACCACTGCATGTAAAATGCTGAACCGCCTTCAGGGGATCAATTTGATACAATCCGCTAATATATTTTGGTGTCAAAAGTCTATGAACTGCAGCACTAAGTGAAACGAACTAGCAAATGATACTCCACCTTCGCATTCAGAAATGAAATTTGGTTCATGGTAAAAAGGCATTAGAAAAGAACAAAATTATTGATACTGTCCCTTCAATCCACTGTGTCAGCAGAATATGCCGCATAGATGACACTTTGTTTATCCACACAGGCACATACTCTAATTGCACTTGTGAGTCTGCATGAATGATTTTTCTGCCGGCTTATGTCTACATCGAACTCGTCATTGTTTGACTTCGTGGCATAATATCTGTACGAAAACAGTGCACCGAGTCTGTCACGACGATATTATTATATGGCATAGCTTTGGCTCCAGTACACAAGGACACCTTGCTGTTGAAGAATCCTACCTGTATGCTAATAGGGCTCACAATGTCTGACGTTTCATTTTGCTCTTATTCTTCTGTATGTTTTATTTATTCAGTTACCTCACAGGCTCCCGAAGGAGTATTGCGTGAGGGGAGGATACAGGGAATTAGCAAAAATAACGGAGTACGAAGAGATTATACATTATTAGCGGGTAAGCATGAAAGAACAAATATCTAACAATATAAATAACGCGATAAATGAAACAAAACGAATGTATGAAGTAGCAAAAAAGGAGTACCAAGAAATTATACAAATGGTAGCTGGTGAAGATGAAAGAACAAGTCTCTAACAATGTTAATGCAATGCAAAACGCAAAAAATTAACAAAAACTATCTTCACTAAAGGTAAATACTTAGGTGCGCAGTAAGGTTAGTTGTGATGAATTATGAAAATAATATGATCCTTGGTAAAGGATCTAGAGTGTACTCATTTCAATCACGGGGCCTCAAAAGAGTTCTGTATTGCGAAATTGATTAAGAATAGGCAATCACGTGGTGCACTGAGCTGCCAATCCCAGTGACAACGGCGGTGCAGCGGCGTACGAGTATTGTCTCAGCTAATGACCAATCAAGAAGAGTGAAAAATTCGTAAAATAAAATACATTAGAAAATGCAGCGGCAGCAGTGTATTTTGCAGCGTTTCGGTATGGGTCTCCTGTAACTATTGTACACTGCAGAGCAGACACGACTTACGCGCTAGCCACCTTCGTATAACTGAACATGGATCCAAACACATTACATAACGTATTGCAGCTATAATATCTACACATACATTATGAATTCTGATTAAAGTAATGATTAGCCCATTAAGGAAAACATCCAGGGATGCTGAATAGCACTATCTGTGTGAGGTAATATGGTTTTTCATAACACATGAACATGTGGTAAAATAGAAAGTGGTTTAGTAGCATGTAGCATGATTAATCAGAGTGACCTAGTTCATAGCGATCACTAAGGAATGGCATATTGAATACGTGCGAGCCATTCCCACTAATGCTTCCTCGCAGATTCAATATATGCATATTTCAAGGAATGCTTGGACATTTTCGTGGTGCTCTGGCACGGGGCTACTGCCTTCCGTACAACTTCCATGCTGTTTCTTGAGCAGTGCTTATGAACAGAGTTGATAGGCATTTTTCACTCACCGCATCGAGATTCGTCAGCTCCGTTGGAACAGTCCTCCTTGAAATCGCATACTTTGGACATTGCAATGCATTCTTTGATACCGGTGCATTGGAATTCGTTTGTATCGCATGTGAATGCTGGTGTCGTTGGTACTGGGGTCGCTGGTAGGCCTGTAAGAATCCCGCAACTCATGTGAAAAGAAGCGATATAGCAGTGTAAACATTCTCACTGCTGTTACAGCAACTGTCGAACTACTTGTATCCGCGTATGTAGGGCACATTTGATGGTAGATGTGGCGGCATAAATGAATTAGAAAGAAACAGACTCCGCTGGTTAGATGGACGAATACGTTAACCTGCTTCAGTTACCGCCATCAAAAACTATCGCTTTCAAATAATTTTCAAGCCATTTATGTGGCTTCTGGCATGGATGAAGGAAAAAAACTAGGAGGGAGCATTACGTCATGCAGCCAGCCTTGGCCTGCGAACGCTCCGTGGTACTAGTTCTTTGCTCCTGCTTTGCTCAGTGTCGGCCCCATACGTTACCTCTTGCGTCCAGATCACGGAGCAAGAATCGAGATTTGCCGAGACGTTTTGTGCCCGTAGGTTTTTAGTTAATGCGTGCTTGTTCGGGGGTATCTCGGGAGCCCTGCCCCAGCGCTGCATGCAGAACGGGAGCCCTAAAATGTACCACGCGTTCTCATGTAGCTATCACGTGTTGGGGGGCCACACTTGGCTTCAAATGCGTTGCGTGGTGCTCCCTCCTAACTTTTTACTTCCTCCATGGCTTATGGCTCATTCAAAATTTTAGACATAACAATGCGAAAAATGCCTGATCCCACAGAATTTTTTACAGATAAATACCGACATATTTATGGTTATTCTTTACACTGTAGTGCATGTTGAAGGGGTCTGTTAGGAGCAGGTGCCATTGATCCAATCCTGATTTCGCGGTTCTGTTACGCCGGTTCGAGTTTCCTGTAGGAATATTTGTTTCCAATTCCTGGTCACCTGGCTATTGCTATTTTGCAAAGCTTGTTCAGCTTCGAGTCCTTTAAAGAGGTACTGACATTATGTATCCGACTATTCGTTGTTTTTTTTTGCGTGAATTGAAGGTCCTACATACTTCTGAACCCTAGAAAAAATAATGAGAAACCTCGAAGCGCAGCAAGCAATTCATTTTATTATAAAGCCTGCTTTCTTTAGTCTTCCATGAACTTAGTGTGTTGTGACCGTATGTGGTCACGTGGGAGCAGGACATTGGAACATTTTGATGTTGCTCCGGCTCTCTTGGTCGCCTCGCATGACGCTAATTGTTGTGAGAGCCGATGTAGCAGCAAAATAGACGACCGAGCGAGCCGGAGGCACTTCGAAAACGTTGCAATGTCCAGCTCCTGGGTAGTCTAATTTGACGCCAAGACGCAGTATTATTCTGGAAAACGAAAACGAAAATGACCATATACAAGTTACAATACTGAATTATTAACCGTGCTTTGAGCATTTTAACTATTTTTCTGCAGTTTGGAGGTACATGGTTTGACGGGGAAGATGTAGGTCTGATTTTTTTCCCCCAATACGTGGTGAAGGAGGGGGATGTTACTATACTGGTTAGGGGGTGGGGGGTCTCAGATACGAGCTCGCCAGTCGCCAGTCGTCTCCAAGCCTTCACGGAGTGTAGACTGAATTTAAGGTGAAACCCTTTCAACGTGCCTCGTCAGCTGCACAATGAATCGCTTGTTAAAGAAGCGTTCTGCGGTGAAGTTTTGCGTCGAACTGGGTAAAACTGTGAGCGAGGCCCATGGCATGATTAACACTGCTTGTGGGAGTGATTCCAGTGGTCGATGAAGCATTTTTGAGTGGCACAAATTGTTTCGGGAGGGAAGAGAGAAAAGTTCAAGATGAGAGGAGGTCATTTTCTCGTATTTGACTTAGATTGCAGCAGATTGCGCGATTTCTCATGCATTTCTTGCACTGAAAAATCAAAACACCTACTCAAGAAATTAACAAAAAAACACTAAATATCTTCTGAAATAATTACTTCACGGCACACATTGCAATTTACGAGTTGTAGCCGATAAGCTTGCAAGGCTCACCCACTTTTGTGCTTTAATGCACAAAAGGACGTTTTGTTAACAAAGTAAATCGAACGCCAATACATTTCTCTGCAAAGTTCGGGATTTAATGTGCTCGAAACTGGTGTCATTCCTCAGAATTCCTTCCAAGCGAATCCACCTTGCAAACACCACGGCTCGAATTTGTAAATTGCAATATGAACCATAACGTAATTACTTCAAACTTAATTACTGATTTTTGTTAATCAGTCAATTATGCATTTCAATTTCTTGTGCAAGTAATGTCTGCCTCTTCATGTAGACCAGCTCATGAACTAGAATTGTGCTATCTGCCACAGGCGACATTTAAAAATCTTTGAATGTGTTCGCTGAAACACTCTCTTTGTACACATGCCCAAAATACTGTTACGAATAACGCCGTTAAATATATGTAATTCGCTGATGCGCCAAGATACAATATTATAGGGTCGCCTAACACTAAGTAAGAGTAATAAAGTTACTATATTGTTGGTGAAATGGTCGCATTGTTGACGCAAGCAAACGTCCATGCCGTATTTGACCTATGAGAATCACGGTCAAATCACGGTGCCGCTGTATCCGTGCTCCCTTTATATGCCGAGCCATATCCAAAGTAATACGCCTACGCTTAAGATCTTCAGCAAGGACCACGTGGCCGGGCAATGAAGCCCGTTGAACATGATATCATGAGTAGAAACACTGAAGCGTCAATTTTCGATGGAGTAAAAACAGATTTGCTTTGTATCAAACCTTCCGTTTCTTTGTCTGCCTGCACAGCCCTTACGGCGCGTACAGTATGCCTGCACTAGAACCTAAACAATAAACATGGATGTTTCATTACTGTTTAATTCTTAGCAATGACTTCTAATCAAGCATTTCTGGTGTAGTTACTATAATAAAATTTTGGGTTAACTAAACGCCTTATAGGTGGCTTGAATATGCATTGAGAACGGTAGTTTTGTAATGACCTAGACATTCATCGGGACCATTAGCACTGGGTGTTGTAAGATCACTTATCGCGCTGCGCACATGCTTCCTTTATGCCAAAGCTCCAAAGACACATCTGTTAATTTTTCATTTCCCATCAACTTACCTCCGAATTTCACCGTGCAGCTCTCCCAAAAATGGATGTCGTCAATGGCTATGTAGCCTTGCTTGCCAGGTGTCCTATGCTCTCCTATGAAGGCCACCTACGAAGCCATTTGAAAACAGTATACCTTAAAACATTGCAGTGAGGATTCGGTGCATCGAAAAGTCCGGTAGACTAAATAAAAATGAAGCGTTTCACCCAGAGCTAAAGCTGGCTGTGTCGCTTATTGATATCCAGAGCCATAAACAACACACTGATGAATTCCTAGTAATCAATCGTCTTGTGTACTTAATCCTTATTCTTGCATGTTCGCTTTGCACGCATATTTCAGAAAGCGGTTATAATGAAAGGTATTAAAGTCAAGACTCCGTAACTGTTGAGGCAAAACAGCCAAATTGTGTCCTTTCACGAGACCTACGGAGTAAATTTTCTTGTAATGTATCTGTATACGAGTGCTGGCTTCATTCACTAATAATCTTCAGGGGCACATCCTGAATGGAGATGTCACAAAGCTGATACCGGTTCACGTATAAATGCGGAAACGCAGTTGCCTCTAAAGTGACAGTTTGATTTAATTCAAAAACATACAACTCACTCCATGCACTCACAACGATGTTTTGCGTTAAGGTGATTTTTAAAGAATTGCTTGCTCGTCACTAACAGCCGTGCAAGAATTCATGTCCACAAAACAACCACAACAAAGTTTTTCAGGTGTGCCACTGGCGAAAAAAAACATATCCTCTTCCACTGCTGTAACCACAAGCTTTTTTCTCCATTGATCACTTTCGGAGTACTTTCACTGTTGTGTGACTCAACATCCACCACGACGCCTCACTGAGCTGACCGGTATATACTTTGTTCGCATAACCAACCAGCACGTGCTGTAAAGCGATGTAACCTGAAGTTGTCAAGCGAGAACAGTGGCGCGTACTTTGACCTACTTGTAGGCCCTTAGTTACGCATCAGACTTCAACAACACGCCTTCTTTCCAAGTACACTAAAGAGCTTTCGCGTAAAGAATTAGCCTTCTATTTGTAGATGTGAGCTTTCACTGGTTGTTCCTGTGCATAACTTAAAAAGAAAGAATATTCGAATAATAAATATTGTAAGTGCGTGTAATAATTAATCCTATACCTAAATATATGCCAGGTGAAGCGCAATACTATCAGGGCCTATGCATGAAACGGCACACATTTGGCCCATGTGAATCACATCTGAGAAATCTCTTTTTGTCATTGACATCTCTTTTGTCATTTAAAATTGCAAGATTCAATTCAGCAAGATTGTGCTGAAGGCGTGAACCAAGCACCCCACTGCTTCATCTAGGAATGTTATGAATCATTTATTAGCTTGAGGCTAACAAACATAGCCAGTTGCTTTTGTCCTATTAAATAAACAATAAAATGCTGTATGTTTGCTTACGACAGTGACTAGATTAGTGACACGCAGCCAGGGTCTGGCAGCACCTATTTGTTACATACGGGTTCATTAGGAAAATGCACGCTAACTCCATTAAAACGGGTAGATGAGTTACTTAAGTAATTTTTTCGTGATTGCTTTTACGAGAGCAGCAGACTATTTAAAATAAATCTTGGTAGTAATGACCTACCCAAGAATATAAACACTACAGAAAAGAACCTATCAATAAAAGAAGTCAAACAATACAACCCATTGCGTGACTTGAAGGCAGTAAATAAAAGGTGTGTAAGAAACGCAAGTAACTAAAAATGTAATCTTATTATTTGCGTAGGATGATGATTTTCGGCCAATATTTGCCAACAAACCTTACCCTAAAGGCCTGCCACGCCCCTGATCCCGCACGAGCCCTTTCACGTACTCCACGGTGGCTGCGCCTCTGAAGCAGACTACCGAATATTTATTTCTTTGACATTGGGATGCTAGCCATCGCCCCTCACGGAAATTATGGCCGATGTGCCAGATTCACTACACCGCTGGCGCGTCATACAATTTTACCTTATATGAGCACCAAACCGGCCTGTTAACTCTACATATATGCAGGAGGCATGGAAAACGTGCGAATTACACCTCAACCATGACAAACCCTAAACACAGCATTTCAAACTTTCGAAACTCATGTCACTTTCGAAACTCATGTCACATAGGGGTGACATGAGGTTGACATAGACCATGCGACTCTTAGGTTGTGTCACAAAGATCTCATATCCAATTCTATCGAATATTACTGTTGCCGGTATATACAATTTTGACATGCATAAAAGAAATTCGTTGACGATTGCGATACTCCCTAATGCGAAATTGAAGCGGAGCTCTATACCTGAATTCATTTGGCAATATATTGGCGCGCACAATCTGTCTCGAGCGGCAGGTTGCAAACAGAGCGATGTGTGGCGCGACTGCTTCGCTAATCGGGAGATTGTGAGAGGCAGTGTGTGAGAGGCAGTGCGTGGTTCACGCGTAGGCGCGATTCACAGCAGCCGCCGCAGACAGACCTCCCCGACGACGCGCTCTACTCTGGCGCCATCTCGTAGTCATCGTCGCCGCAGAACCCATCTTGCGCGGCACAATGCTTTTCGTCCCACGCTTTAGTCATACCCTCCTCCCCAGCCTCCCCTCTCATGCTTCTACTGCACTCTCCGCCTCCGCTTTCTCCTCACGCTCTCTTCGCTATCGCCGTCTTTCGTCCGCCGCTGCGCTCCACGTGCGCTCTTTCATCCTTCGCTGTGCTGGTTCGCTCGATTACGCTGAGGGACAACGGCGACCCTCAATGCAGGCACGGGCGCCTAAGAGCTGCGCTCTCAAAAACATGTCCGAAATATTTGTACACGTCATTTTCTTGACAGCTTGTATCTTTACCTGGAAAGGAGCACTTCTCGGTAATGCTATGCTGATGCCAACGAAGTGAAAGAAGTCGCTCGGTCTTCGCTGAGTCCACACAGTCATCCATGGCCCGTCTCTCGTTGTGCGATACGCAAGTTTTAGCAACGGCTCGCTTTTTCCTTGCATAGCGTAGAAAAACGTTACCTGTTTGATAAAAAAATGTACGTAAGAACGAACGACGAAGATATCAAAATACTTTTCGAACCACTACAGTGAAACATCATACTACATGACCAGTATAGGAAACATCGGCTAGACAGTATTCCGAAAAAATTAGCACAATAAAAAAATTCACACTTCAAGCCTGCATTTTTGCTGTATGCTCTACAAAGTGGTTTCAAGAGGTAGCACAAGTTTTAGAAATTGTCTGCAAGATGTCACCGAACTCTACTCCTTGAGCACAATTTCTTGAAGAGGAGGGTAATATTTGATTGAGAAGTTCATTCAACTCATTCAACTAATTGCAGAAACTTTGTGAAATAACATATGAAGCAGTCGCTTCAGCGTACATGCTGAAATTTTTAGATTGTACACCGTGAGTTTGCAATGTCATATCCACCTGTCACAAATACTGACGACGACACCAGTTTGAAGATGTACGTTTCAAAAAAAAAATACTACGGCGTTCCTGTCATTTGTGCTCCAATGTATAAAAAGGCGTTTTGTTAAAAGAAAAGCAAGGGGAACGACAGGGAACCTTTATCTTAAATGTTACGTTGTTTATCGCAAAACTGGGGTCAGATTCAATACTGGTTCCGGGTGGACGCGGCTTGAGAACTCACGGGTTAACAGCAACTACGTGCACTTTAATTCAATGATTGGTTAGGGTAATTGTGTTATATTTTTTTACAAATATGCATTTTGATTTCTTGTGCATGTAACATCCACCTCTTCTAGCCCTCAGCTGAAGGAGCACATTCCAAATTTAATGGCGACAGACGACGTTTTTAATGATGTCTACTATAAGAAAACGTGGTATGCACAATAATTGTTACCATAATCTAGGAAATAACTCAGCTAAGCCAAATTATTGCTGCAGGCAGGCATAATAAAAGCATTCGTTCGTTTTCTGAAACTTGGTGAAAAGTAAATTTGAAACAGGGCTGTAGGTGCGATTTTATGTAAAACGTGTTTCAATTAAAACAGATGCGCGATAAGGCAAGCTTGGTATGTGTTGGTATGCGTTTCAATTCCTACGCAATCATGGTACGTGTTTCAATTCTTAACACTAATTCCTCAGTATTTGGAACTACCGAGATTCATAGCAGGGGAGAATGACCTGAAAAAAAGACGCCTGAATTTAAGCAAGCCTTGGATATTAGAAAAGGTGAAAGCGGGCTTTTCCACATAATTAGATTGCCCTTCACAAGATGGCCGACCTCCCGCTTCTGGCACTATTGAGCGGAGGCTATATATGCATGCAAACGGAGACGATGCAGTAAGAAGAAACGGTGGTGAAAACAGGTGGGGTTTAATACATGAGTCGGTGACGCGTTCCCGGCTCGCAAATCACTTCCGGCGCATGCAGCATGCTAAAGCATAGCCTTCGAGACCTATTCCTGTTATGCACAAAGAGCCGTCATGGGGCATGTATTTGAAAACCACTTATAGCGGAACCAGTTCGTGCATTCCTGGTTTATTTCCATTTCTAGGGCGACGTCTGCCATATTGTGTAGGTCAAACGACATGCCCAGGGAGGCTCACTATCAGAGTCAGTGAGTTCGTTAATCATACAAGCCATACTCACCGCGCAAAATGTCGAGTTGTCAAGTGTCGGACCTATGATGGTTGCATTTCTTGTTGAAAACGATTGGGCAATGATGAACCGCCCTGAAAAGTTGAGGCGAGACATAACAAAAAATACAAATTTATTTACGGATGGTAAGCTTGAGACAACTATTTGATAGCAACTAAGCTGAATGCAGTATTTCAGTGTTTGAATAGAGTATCCACTAAGGTGCGCCTTAATCTTTATGGAAGGCTGAAATTAATCGGAAAGCAAAAAAAAAAATTGTCGGCAACAACGAGGTAGTGGGATCGAATCTCGGCCATGGCGGCTGCATTTCGATGGGACCAAATGCGAAAATACCCGCGTACTTAGATTTTGGGTTTGCGTGCTCGTTTTAGAACTCTAGGTGATCTAAATTATCCCGTAGTACCCCACTACGGCGAGCCTCATATCAAATCGGGGTTTTGGAACGTAAAACCCCATAAGATAAAAAGATACCAATTAAGGTTACTAGTTTTATCCGCCGTATAAAATTGTGAACGTTTGTTCACTCACTAAATTAAGAAGCACGGTCCAACGCGTGCACAGGTAAACATGAACACATCTCTCTCGATGACTGCGGAAATTACTGTCAAAACGCTGGAGTGAGGAGGCGCGGTAGCAACATCGAGCGAACTGACCTTCGTGCCGTCTCTCGCTTCAACGCGAAATAAACGTCTAAAGAATAGCGCATACGCAGCTGCCGGTACTAATTGCACTTTGTACAGATCGCAGAGCGCTTTGAAGGTGAGGCCCGTGCAGGCGTGCAGTTTTTCCATGTCCTAGCAGATCGCTTTCAAGTACGGCGCCCGCGATTGCGCACCGTAAGCAGCCCTTGCCCCTTTCTCGCCTTCTCCTCCCCCTGCCCCCGTACCTCGCGCGCGACATAGGAAGCGCGCTTCCACCCGGCTTTCTCCCTCACGCGCGCGAGATTGAACCGCGATCGTCGGCTGACCCTCGCAAGCTTTCACTCGCACACACAGCGTACGGCGCGCGGCGACAATGTTTCCATGTTTCGGCTTTATACGGAACCTCACAGCAACGTCCACGACTACGGCGATGGGGACGGCAGAAATGCTCTTGGAGTGTCCATTATAACTGCCATCGAAATACAAAAAAAATTAAAACCGGCTTTATGAAAATGAATCTAACTTTCCGCATATCTCAGTCTTCCATAGTAACCGATCAGAGTGACTCTGTCGGCTACTGTTTCTTCCATTTGCCGTTACTATGTGTTATTCACAATATCATAGTATCTTAAGGAACATCAATAGCATTTCTAGAGAATTCGCAATATAAAACGCTATAGGTTCAGTGAATAATAAATGCGCGTCATTTTACTGCAACATTTCTAACTTATCTTGGCTGTGAAACTCGCAGTAAGGGTAATAGGATGTGTCAAACGTTTATTGTATTTCAAAAGCATCCTTAGTGCAGTTTCTAGAAACCACTAGTCGACTGTCCCTTGTGCCGTCATGTGAAGAGAGCATGCGATGCGAATGAAAACAGCAGGATGGTGAGCTCGAGACAATTGTATTTTTCGTTTCAGGTGAACCAGGCACCAAAAATGCCAAGTATGTTAGCCAATTATACGAATAAGAAATGCCATATTTTCTAGTGCCGTTTAAGAAGGCGGCGATGCTAAACTTTTTTTTGAGTTATTAAAATAAAACGCAGATCCCTGTGCAAGGTAATCAGTACTGTTCACTGCCTCCCTCAGCGTTCATGTAGGCTTCGCGTAATAAGAGCTGCGCACACTAATACGGAGTCTGCTTTACGAAGAAAGTAGTGGGTAAAAAATAAGCAATCCTTGATAGTTAGTGCGAACAAATAAGAAATGCACTGTGTGTATTGCGTCTACGACATTTTGAGATCTCGCGGAGTGCCTGGCTTAACGAATTTGCTTAGGTCGAATTTGGTTTTTATCTGACAGCACATACTTTCTTACTTTTTCGAACGCGTAGTTTTCCTGATATAAATGACCGCTTATCATTTTACTACACACAAATTCCAAGTGCAACTTCGTTTGTACAAATAAAGCATGGACGGCGATGCCATTCTGGATCATGCATCAGCTAGCCATAACGCCATTGACCGTGACCATGTATTCTCGGGCGTAGTTATTTTTTTATTGGCAAGAAACGGATACAATGCGTTGTAAAGGAAATAGAAACCCCAGCAAGCAAATGGCATGATCTTCTAGTATGCGAAAATGGCCCAAGTTTACCGGAAATTACATTCAAAACCATGAAGTATACTAACGCTGACGTTGCCGCACGAAAGCTAAGAAAAGAAAACGTGACCTTGATTGCACGATTTAAACATCAATGTTCTTCCACCGAATGAATAAAACTAAGGTTCCGGAAGAAAAGATTAGATATCTAAGCAGATTCAATGTCCCCCGTAGTCTTACGTTGACGATGATCACTATGCCGAATTATGACGCCTTTATAAAATTACCTTGAATATTGGACAAAAATTCTAGCTTCGAAACTGAAAATCAGCTTCAGTTCCGTTACCGAGCTAAACATGTTAATGAGAAGCATTGTACCATCTGGCGTCCCCGTTGTGTGGTCCCTTGTCGGTGAGTGCAAGAGGAATGGCGATGGACGCATCCTGGTCCATGTTTTCCTGTTTTTGTCTGTAGGCGCCTCGGGCACCCAGTCGCAGAAGGAGGAGTCGAAGTTGCAGCTGAGTCGGTGGTCACCTGATAAAAGTACAATAAAAATCGAATAGCCCGAATAAGAAAAACGCCTAACGTATAACAAAATAGGCCCTTACATTAAAACAAAGTTTATTCGGGAAGAATAACGACATGTAGCTCAGAAATAATACATACATTCTCGCAGTCAGAAATAGGTATCCACAAGCATAGAACTCTATCCTTTTTATCATCTGCCATCGATGTTTAAACTTTACGGCGTGCATTATTATTCATTGATTGTAAAGAACGATGCAATCATTGTTTGTCAACTCGTACGGTTCTGTGAGAAGCCGGACAGTTCGTTGAATTCAGAATGCAAAAGATATAGTTTCATATAGATATACAGACACAGTTATCAAACAAGAAACAAGTTCATGAGCCATTCCACTCTACGGAGATGGATACAGCTTCGTAGCGAAGCTGTTTAGCACACGACACAGAGGTGACAGAATTTCGAACAGAGGTACGAACATATGCATTGTCCTGGTCGGTGGTCACCGTGACCATAAGTACACACACACGTTCAAGTATCACCTCTGTTATTAAATTTATCCGTGACGTAAGACTGATATACCTTCTTAAGCAATGACTCATACTCCGTAAATGCGGCCTTCACATTACGCGACAGACGGGAAGTAATATTCTACTGTGGAATGATGAGCGTTAACGTAGCAGCTGCGGAAGAAGACAACGACGACGAACGCTTGAGCACTGGCACGAGCGCGTTCGCGCTGTTTCGCCGAGGGGCCCCAAACCTTTCCCCTTGTTTGCCTTATCAAGCACACCCTACATCCCGCACTACTTCACACATTGACATCGTTTTAGACAGAGGTGACCGTTAAACGAAGCTCCGACTCGAGCGGTGATATGCTTTTACTTTTTTTTTCTTCGCTCTTTCCCTCTCACTTTTTATGGGAGTTCGCAGTAATCGCAGCATCATGGGAAGGTAACCAACCGCAATTCTCCTCGTCGCTGTTGTCCCCGCAGTCGTCCACGTAGTTGCAGCGCTCGTATCCCATCACACAAGCTCCGTTTGCGCAGCGGAACCCGAGGTCGGAGCACTTTTCTTGTTTAGCTGCACATTATCAAGCAGAAAGGAACACAGAAAAATCAGTGCCCATCACAAGGGTGGAAGTTTCGGCGAGTTGTTATTCCACCACGTATCCTTGGCACCACGTATCCTTGGCAAACATACGCATGCTTTCCCCGTGTCCTACAGAAAACAAGATGCTGAAGCGAGTTCACACTTGCCATAGACAGGGATAATCAAAATGTCATGCACCATCTATTCACTTGTGGCTAAGTGCCATCCGCCATCTTCCCGAAGGCACGGCAAAAACAAACTGCTCCTTCGACAGCATCGGTGCTGCTTTCACCACTGTTCTTTGGTTTGATCCCACGGCTGATTCCTGCTAGATCCGAAACGAAGGGTACCTGGCAACGGCGACAGCAAGCAATGGGCATAACAATAGGCATAACAATATTACCGAGTAAAATAAAATCAGCCTACTAAATTGTAGCCAACGCCGACGTCATTTTTCATCTTGCTTCATGTCTCTTTGTATGCAACGACGTCAATTATCCCCCTCCCTTAAAAATGAGAACAGAATTCTAATTTTCATAATGTGAAGTGGTGCCCCGGGAAGCAGGACAGAGGCACACGGAAAATACGAAGACGAGCACCAGTAAACCTTCCCAGGCCTTATCGTAAAAGAAGTTGGCATATCTAGACAACGTCGACACGAACAGTGGGCAATGATGGTATCTATGTTTTATGGCGCATTTTTCGATCTTTTTCTTATGCCTTCCTTTCTTCTGTTTTTCTATATTCACTTTCACCAGCATAAGCTTCGTTTAAGTTAGCGCTCAAGCTGGGCAACGTTTGCCTCCATACGAAAAGTCGTTCGAAAACGTGAACAACTATTTAGCTTATATGAGCGCAATTATTCTTACTTTGTTTTCATGCGAAGGCACTGCTGTTTTAATAACAACGCAGTTAAATATTTATATGCGTTGTTAGCGCTATCGTGGAAAAAGAAAATAGGTTTGTAAACGGCATAAAATAACATTCTCGGGTTCTTGCGGCACTCGTATTGCTCTAAATTGTTTCCTGATGGAGTAAAAAATCAAGGTAACTTTGGAACAGACAGCGTGAAGCTCACAGAATTTGTACTTTGATCCGTCCTGGAAAAATAATTAAGGAAAAGGGGTTTGACGCGTTAGGTTAAGGGCAGAGATAGAGAATTTGTTTACGCCATTTATTCACTGAAAAGTCCGGAGGCTCAGCAATGTCCATCAGAGCAAGTATTGCGGTAAGAGAAAAACAAATTACACCATCTTCCCGTAGGGGAACCCTGAGTAGTATGCGAAGCACCCATGGGGTCGACTCACGTTCCCATTAGTTTTCAGTTCGTCGTTTCCGTTAGGTTGAGGTACGCAGCTATCGGCTTCGCGAGCCCGAAGTTCGGGATCGGGCTATCGCCGCTGCCGTTTCGTGGCAGCGGCTCGAGCCCTCTTCTCCGCGGCGCTGCCCACGGCGCTCACACTGGCGTTGACGCTGGCGCTGCCCGTGGCACTCATCGCGGCGTTGCGGGAGGAGAATGAGAGGAGCGGAGCGCGCGCGCGCGTCATTATACCACGATCTACAGCGGCGCCCCCCAGCAGAGTATGCAGCGCCTACCGTCGCGCCTCTAACCTAAGCTGATTCGTATTACCGCGCGCGGAGCCGCAGGTGTTGCCATTCGTTGCGCAATCCGGAGAGGAGCGTCGGAGATGAGAGGAGGAATGCCGAGAGGAGAGGAGATGAGACAAGGAGAGGAGAGGAGAGGAGGGGGAGGAGGATGCGCATGCGCAGTAGGGATGCGGACGCCGCACGGCGGATGGATCGAGGGAGGGAGGGAGTTACATAGCCCCGATCGTAAGATGTTTCGCATCTAAAAAAAAGAGAAAAAAAGTCGCAGTTTCACCTGAAAGGCGAAGCGTCAATTGCGATAGCAAATTTGTAGAGAGCTATACGGAGTAATTATAGTAGCTTTATCAGCTGTATAAACTTGGACATGCAGCAGCACCGGCAACACGCAGAACTGTTGTCGACGCCGTCGGCGTTTTGCCCGCGTTCGCACAAAATGCGTGCGGCGTTGGTGACTGTTGCCGGAGCCTCTGATATAAATAGGCACTTGGTGCCGCAGCTAAACGTCGCTTCTCTTCCCTCCCCCTCCCCCCACGGCCTTTCGTGCGTCGGAAGAAGGCGCGTTTGCTCTACATGTATGGTGATTGTAAAGGAGGAAAGAGACACCTAATTCTGCCGCCCTTAAGGGAGCACGGCGCAGAACGCGCGTTTGTTCTCCGCCGTGGGTTCACTCCCCGTAGTAAGTGGTTCTTGAGGAAAGGGAAAGGTTGACGCTATCTTCTGCAACCCTTGAGGGAGCACGGCTCAGCGTTCACTCCCCGTGAAAGAGCGCGTCCATCGCGCCCTTTCACTCGCACATACAGCGTTCGGCGGCGCGCGGCGCCGATTTCATCTCCATTGACGTCATACGGAACCTCACGGCGACGGCGAGCCCGACGGCACAAGTCTGCTTCGGAGTGTCCATATAATTGCTATCGCAATAAAAGACAGCTTCAACCAAGTGTCCACGCTAAAGGAGACAAGGTCGACAAACGTGATGGTTCAAATATTTCGGTGAACAATTGTTGATAATATCTTTCTATTCGATCTTATTCTGTATCTCTTGTTCATAATTGCCTAATTTCGCATGTTATTCACATTGTAATTGATGTGCAATTGGATTGACCTTGTGCTCTTTGCGGTGACACTTGGTTGGGTCTTTCTTCCTTTTACAGTGTAAGCTGTTATGGGCTCACTCCAATAGCCGTTTCGGGTCGCGATAATGCCGCCGCCGCCGCCCCGTAGCCGCTATCGCATGCGAAAAAAAGTACCCGCTCTCCGCCGGGATCGAAACCAGGCCCACTGCGTGGGAAGCGGATACTCGACCACTGAGCCACGCAAGCGCTTGCTATGCGATAGGGGGAAAGGCGCGAGCCATCGGCGATGGAACGCGTCGGAATCCCAAGCAGGCCGCGTCGGGTGCGTTGCAATGGGAGCAAATGTGACAGCCGTAGTTGCATTGTCGGCCGCGTGGCTGATCCCAACGGCGCTTGGCATCGGCGATGGAACGCGTTGGCTTGCACGCGCGACGGCGTCCCAAGCGCGTTCCTGACGCATTCACTTAAATTACTAGGTAGTACTGTCGAAACAGGAAGAGAGCGATGTGTATCAGAGAACAAACGGGGATAGCCGATATTCTAGTTGACATTAAGCGGAAGAAATGGAGCTGGGCAGGCCATGTAATGCGTAGGGTGGATAAGTGGTGGACCATTACGGTTACAGAATGGATACCAAGAGAAGGAAAGCGCAGTCGAGGTCGGCAGAAAACCAGATGGGATGAGGAAGTTAGGAAATTTGCAGGCGCAAGTTGGAACCAGCTTGCATCTATCTATCTATCTATCTATCTATCTATCTATCTATCTATCTATCTATCTATCTATCTATCTATCTATCTATCTATCTATCTAGCTTTAATCAGCATCTATCTATCTATCTATCTAGCCGCCTGCGTATTGGTGCTCCCATGGTCGTTTCATTAACTTGGTATTTACCAAAATTAGCATAGTGTGACAAGAGTGTATAACGAACATAATTGATAGGTCATGATATGAATATGATGACATGTGTGTCATGTAGGTCATGAAACAGTTGCCTACGTCTTGGTGCTCTCATGACCGTTTCGATAACTTGGTATGTACCAAAATTGGCATAGTATGACCACAGTGCATGACGTACATAAATGATAGGTTATGATATGCGTATCATGTAGCTCATGAAACAGCCGCCTAAAATGACAATGGCCCAGTGAAAAAACATTAACGCTCAAAAACCACTGAGACGGCTTCGGACATGGATACTAAGGGAAGGAAACACTAAAGGATGATGGTAGAAGTTATAGTCATGAGCATGACTCATCCAAAATGACAATGACTTGGCAAAAAAGAATAACAGTCCAAACCACTGAAATGGGTTTGGACGTGCGTGCTAGTGAAGGAAACACTAAAGGATGGTGGTGGAAGCCATTGTCATGACCATGACTCAGCAAAAATGACAATGACTCAGCGAGAAAAGATTAACACTCACAACCCACTTAAATGTCTTCCGACGTGGGTACTAAGTGAAGAAAACACTAAAGGATGATGGCAGAAGTCATAGTCATGAGCATGACTGAGTCATAATGTAACTCAGCAAAAAAAAAAAGAAGATTAACACTGAAAAACCACTGAAATGAGTTCTGATGTTAGTACTAAGTGAAGGAAGCAGTACAAGGACTTAGTAAAAAGAAATTAAAACTCAGAAGCCAGTGAAATGGGTGCAGACGTGGGTACTAAGTGAAGGAAACACTAAAGCATGGTGGTAGAAGTCATAATCATCAGCATGAGTCAGCAAGAATGACAACGATGCAGTGAGAAAACATTAACGCTCAGAACCCACTGTAATGGGTTCTGACGTGGGTACCAAGCGAAGGAAACGCCAAAAGATGATGCTAGAAGCCATAGTCATGAGCATGACTCGACGAAAAGTACAACTAGGCAAAAAAAAAGATTAACACTCAAAAACTACTGAAACGGGTTCTGATGTTGCTACTAAGTGAAGGAAACATTAAAGGATGGTGGTATACGTCATGTACATGAGCATATGACTCAGTAAAAAAATTACAATAATTTAAGAAAAAGAATTAACACTAAAAAAACCACTGAAGTGGGTTCAGACATGGGTACCAAGTGAAGGAAACACTAATAGATGATGGTAGAAGTCATAGTCTTGAGCATGACTCCGAAAAAATGACAATGACTCAGCGAGAAAACTTTAACACTCAAAAAGCACTAAAGTGGGTTCGGACGTGGGTACTAAGTGAAAGAAAAGGCTAAAGGTTGATTGCCGAAGTCATAGTGATGAGCACGACTAAGGCTTTCGACTTAAGGTTTCTTAGGGATAGCTAAAGGGCCTCCTGAGGAACTCATGACAATAATGTCATGACATGCGTGTCATGTAGGTCATGAAACATCCCCTTACGTCTTCGTGCTCTCATGGTCGTTTCGTTAACTTGGTAGGTCCCCGCACACAGCTTCGGATAACATCGATTCCTATAGGGCGTGGGATCTGCCGGCTTCTTTATTTTTATTGCGATAGCAATTATATGGACACTTCAACCGGATTTCTGCCGTCGGCGTCGCCGTCGCCGTCGCCGTCGCCGTGAGGTTCCGTATAGATAAAATCTTCGCCGCGCGCCGTATGCCCCAGCGGAAGCGTGCGGGGACGCGCGCTATCACGGCGAGCGAACGCACTCAATCTCCCACGCGCAAGCAAGGAAGCGGAAAGCCAGCGCCGGAGGGAGCAGGGGGGGGGGGGGGGGGCACTTCTCTGCCAACAACCGCGCTCGTCGCTCGTCCGCACAGTCTCTTATCTCTCCCACGCGCACGCAAGGAAGCGGGAAGCCAGCGCCGGCGGGAGCGGGAGGGGGGGGGGGGGCGCACTTCTACGCTGCCAACAACCGCGCTCGTCGTTCGTTCTACCGCACCGTCTCTTATCTCCACACGGCTCTGACCTTTATTTCGCCGCTCAGTTTCCGTTGAAGCGATAGACCGCACGTATCTTCGCCCGCTGCCAGCGTTTTGACAGTCGTTGGCGGCAGTCATTCAGTGTGATCTATTCATGTTTGTTTGTGCGCGCTCACACCACGCTTGTTCATTCAGTTAGTAATAGTCGGGCCACATTTTCCAACGCACGCTACACATGCAATGCTGCCCAGATCGGCAGTGCAGCACTACAGGTGTGTCCCTTCGCACGCGCTGCCCACGGTAAGCGCTTCTCATCAACACCACCGTTTCACACGCGCCTTCTCGTGGTCATCGAGTCTCTCTTCATGTCGGCCTACTTACGCCGCAGCACACCTGCTTACTTAATCAGCTCATGTTTACTACAATTCATATTGCTACCAAGGCCGCTCACCTTACTTCGTATGACATTGCTGTGTTGCTATCGCATTCATTGATTCGCCCTTAGGGCGAAACTGTGACATTTTTTTTTTTTACCAAAGGCCTGGTAGGCCGATCCAGTAGACTATGCAGTCTACGGTGCAAATGGGGTAATGTGTGATTATATTGGCACTAATAACGTCCTTACATTATTCATCGCTTCTTGTGGGCAGCGCCGAAGCCGCCTTCTAGACACCGTTGCCTCTCACCAGCCGTGCTTAGTAGTCCATGTGAACTTGCTGCATTTATCAAAAGTGTGCCGTACGGTGGATTTGCTTCAATAATGTCTATATCTACGGCGGGGCACCCTTTACAGGGATGTAGTTGACTGTGGTTAAAATTTGACTGTATTGGCGCTAATTACACCAATACCATTAACTTTCCCTGGTCTGCACCTAATTACTGCTATTCATCTTGTTAAGAACAACATTTTGCTACCACTTGCGACCCGCTGCGACGCTCTGGGGGCACGAAAGTGTCTGTTTTGTGGAAGTGGTTACAAGATACTCCGATCCCAGAAACTCTAAACCATTGCTAAGTCAGGTAAGAAGACCTCGTCTTCAAGCAGGGAATAGCCAGTATGACGTCGGTGCGGATGGATCACGCTATATACGCGTACACTCTTTAGCTCTGAACACGTCACAATGGATACCATCGCTAGCGCATTTAGATAATGTCCCTTCACGCTGTCCTAAATAGAACCGCGATCGTAGCGTCATCCGGTGAAAAATCGGTGCAACATACCAGCGAAAAGTAGAAGGAAAGGAAATGGTCTCGTCGCCATAACAACTGGCCGGCACACATTCCACAAGCTTATCGTGTACATGACCAGCGCCTTTTCAGTTACCGGGGTGACGTTGTCTTCTGCATGTGTCGCTAGCATGGTGTGGCACCTTTGCGAGCGGCAGGAAAATGTGACGGTGCTAATGGTTATTCTAGCGATACGTTCGAATAGCGCCGCAAAACTATGTCCCTTTTGTAACTCTTTAAATTGACTGCTTTAGTTGACTTCACAAGAAATCGTGCGCTGACGACGAATATTTGATGGAGGAATACAGTCATGTCGTTTTTTATTCTTTGCGCCAAAAAAGGAGGTGTGACGAAAACAACTCGAAAACAGCGGAAATTTCCTATTGAAAATCATAGCCGTCTCTCACGTGACAGATCTATGATCGGTAAGTCATCTCGTGGCACCTTTTCGAAAGGCACATTATCAGGCCTTCCTGCAAGGCGCGCTTACCGCACCTATATAGCATATCTTGTGCCGTAACACCGCTCTACACATCTTCACAACAGCTCATCAACAGCATAGAGATGGGCAAAGCCCGCGCGCTCTAACCTCATGCTATCACAGCTTCACCAATGGGCGCGCTGTTAAATCGCATGTGCGTCTGTTTTCCGTATTTGGCATTTATTTTCTCGCGTTTCTTCAATTTTCGGTCTGGCGTTGAAACGCCGCACTTTATATTGCGCATAACCGAGCGTTTGTAAGGTTATTCATGCTAGTGCATTGTGCTTGAAGACAGAGCGTATGTAAGTAGCGAAGGCCTGAGCACTTACGAACGCGTGAAACACAAAAGCAGAGCGAGAATTAATCAGTGCACGGAAGGTGATTGAAAGCGAACACGCGCAACGCCCTATTGTGCTTTAACATTATACTTGTTGCGGCGAGGAGCATACTACAGCGCACGCAACAAATTAACTCCGTACCTTCAACTCGCCGATCATGTGGTCTTCTTTTTCCACCGGACACACATGTATGGCCGGGCTCACACAATTGCAGTTCGTACGCTCAAAGCGAGAATCGAACGCGCACTGAGCAACCCCAGTGTTCATTATAAGCGTGCATGAAAGTTTATCAGCCTTAACGAGCAGCCCTAGAACCGGAGCATCGCTTTTTCAGACGATACCCATTATCTCGCGGAACCAATGATCTTTGGAGAGATAGGAGGGGGGAGGGGGTTGTAATGCAATGCAAGGTTAATTTAAAGACTTCAGTCGACAATGTGAGATCGCGTGAGAAATTGTTTAAGGCATTTAGCTCAAACTTGAAGCACATCACCGCGAGAAGTGACTCGGTAGATGTTTCCGTTTCAATGCCGTACGCCTCTCATGAATGCCGTCCAGATAGATATGCAAGGGTGCAACAATTACCGGGAGCGGTTTCGTTGAATCTCGGGGGCCCATGAAGTTCTTTCTTTAACAACAACTGGACGATGAAGGTGAGTGTTGGCACTTTAGTGTCCTCAATATAGGCCACCGAACGACGATCACCGAGCCGCTCAAGGCTGCGCAGCATAGAGGCTCTTCGCAACAGACAAGACCTTCTTTCTTCTGTTTGCCCGACAGTTGTGCGCGTGCGTAGATTGCGGGAAGTCTTTTGCTATACTCACAATCTGCCTTTCCCTAGGTACTACTGTACAACGCAGGAAGGTTCGCTTTGCTACGTTAGTCCATAGCCGAGCTCCATTACCGGGCAGCGGGCAAATACTTCAGAATTAGGTAGCACTCGGTTCTACTTTCGTTGCGCCGCGCCAAAGCATTCGACTCATGACGTAGAGGTCCTCTGTGTATGTCGCGTTTTTTCAAAGTAGTTTTATTTTTTTATTTTTCGGTAGTATTGTATTACCCGTTTCACTTCTCCAGTGGACGTTATTATAGCGAAAGCTTTATGTGGTTCATGAGGCAGGAAATCCGGCGTTGGCGGGACCAGGCCATGGTCCGAAAAGTGCACGAACCCTCGGCCTTTGGCGGGAGGTTAACCTATGACCTCTAGTGTTAATTAGGGCTGAGTTAATTAAGGCACAGTCTTTTTAAGTGAGAGTTATTTAAGGCAGTGGAACCAACAAGGTTTGTTGGGAGTTGGACCCACTACCTTTGGTGTTAATTAAGGCGAAGTTAATTAAGGCACAGTTAACTAACGTAGAGGTATTTAGGGAACTCCAACCCACGACCTCTGATGGCAGTCAAACCTTCGACCTTTGGTGGGAGTCGCACCCATTTCTTTTGGTGTTAATTAAGGCGAAGTAAATAATGTAAAGGTAATTAAGGTAGAGTTAATTAAGGCACTCAAGCCCAGGACATTTGGCGGGAGTCGTACCCACGACATTGGTGTTAATTAAGGCGAAGTGCTTTAAGCCACAGTCAATTAACGTAGAGTTAATTACGGCACTCAAACCCACCACCTTTGTTGGGAAATGAACCTTGGAGCTTTGGTGGGAGTCGAAGCCATGACCTTGCGTTGTGCGCATCTTGTGAGGAACGTCATTCGTCACGTGACGTCGAGGCGCTTCGGCTGACGTGGCCACTCGTGTCACGTGACTCCGCCAGCTTTGCCGCCGGACGTCGCCGCACTCCTGCTGACGTGACCACAATGCTTTCGCATTCATCCACGTAGAGATAACTAGATGACCCTTGAACTTTTTCGTATTCTTCCCTTTCAGGTCTGACACGAAGGGTTCCTGCCGAAGGGAGCGAAGCAACCTGGCGCGAATCGCGCTTTCGCTACAGTGCCCTTGAAATTTTGCACAAAACTGAAATTTCTACACAAGACCTCGCACGCTTCCTCTCGTGGAACCGTGCCTCCAGCCCGAGAGCCAAAGACAGACAGAAATGTTTCCACGGGGGACGCAATGCCCGCAACGTCACCGATTGTGGCACGCGACTTCAATACATCGTCCAAAGCAGAATGCGCAATACCGCCACCACAACACCAGAAGTCTGCCGCGCAACAAAGATGAGGGGAGGGGGGGGGGGAGAGAAGGCGGCGTGGCTCGCGACGTAAATGTGACGTGGATCCTCAGCTCCCGTACGGCAGGGGAAAAGCTTCACTCGCAGACACAAGCCGTGGCGGAAAGAGTGTCTACTGGCAATGCGGCATTTCATTTTCTGATATCTCCTCTAATGACAAACTCATTAAAAATTATTGCAGTACGACGCTTTTTACGCGGTGCCCTACTACTTGCCCGTATGTAATCAACATTTCAAATTGGCCCCTGGTGATGTTCCTTTAAAACAAAACTCAGTCACAAAGCATAGTAACATAGTTTCCTAGGCACGACGGGAAAGTTGATATAAGCAGTGTTTTGTTGTGCGCCTAGAAGTGCTTCTGCTGAGTGATTCTGCGCATTGAACGTAAATACTGCACCATGATATATGTTAATCATTTTCGCCATACATGTGAAAGGCAAAATCCCAATTTCCGTGCTTACCGATACACCTATACGTATTATTGAACAAAGGAAAACATTTCGAACAAAGGAAAATATTCCTTGCTCTTACCTGGCAATGCACAGTCAAGGTACTGGATTTCGTCCACAGCGAACATAGAGCGCCCTGGTATATACTGGACGCCGTCGAAATGCAACTGCAACAAACGACAAGTTTTTAGTACAAATTCCGTAAGCCCATGTAGTTCTCGTAGGCCCATGTAGTTTAGGCCCATGTAGTTGCACGCTTGCCCTCTTTCTTTTGGTTTCCTCAGACAGTAATAATATTATAGAGTAACCTAGGCCAGCGTGCCACCAACTTGCGTAATAAAGGTTTTAAATTCCATTCCGTTAAGATAGTGACGAATGCTATGCGACACAGTGGTTGATGGACGAGCGGTAATGTGAACGCTTATTCTTGTCTTAGAGGCTATGAAACTTGCCAGTAAAAGATACCTCAAGGGATTAATCTCAAAGAGCTAAGTAGCCGAAAGTCATTTATTAAAACGTGTCTTTAGTAGTGATAAAAAATAATCTCGTCCTCGAGGATGGAGGACAGGCAGGCGGAATGAAATGGAGGACCGCAAGGAGACTGGCATGCAAATTAGTTTGTATTTAGCAGCAGCTGAGAGCGGAACCAGGTACTAAGGATGGCAGATGTATCACCCCAGTAGCCCACTTCTAAAAAACAAGGTTTACAATAATAATAAGACATTCATAAGGTAACAAACAGGACAAAAGGAGGCAGCTGGCATACACTGGTGCCTTTCCTAGAAAATTAAATTTATTAGGTTGTTGCACACACAGAATATTTTCTTCGCATTGCAACGAACACTTTTTGGGTCCAGAACATGCATGTGCTATACACTCTGTTTCACTAAGCTACCTGTAATTCAGAGTTCCCAGAAGGTAAGTAAAATCACTACAGAAACAATTTGAGTAAATGTCACCACTTCCGTGCCTTCTGTATTCGTTTCATCAAAATGCTACGCAAGTCAAGTGAACGCCTTTGTACTTTCATGTGAAACGTGCAGACAGGAATACATACAGAAGAGGAATATATACAAGGCATTAGGAATGTACATGCAAATGTATGAATGAGGTGCATTATTTTTCTATTTTAGTTAGCGGCATCTTTATTATCTATCTTTTGTTGAGCTTAAGCAAGACATTCGTGCAGACTGTCACGACAGCCGATTCCACCAAAATTTGGCAGCTATGCCAGGATTATCTATTCAACGCTGAGCGCTCTCTGTACTCGGTTTTATTTCAACTTCCAAGATCTAACGCCCATTTGGCTCCTGGACACCACGGTCGAATTTCGATACGCGCGAAGTACTCAACAACTCCTGTAGTTAGAAGACATGCATGTTAAAGACCTCCTGGTGGTGCAAATTACCATGGAGCCCCTACTACGTCCTCCCTCGTAGACAATCTGAGCTCGTACTTACAGAGCACGTCCCGCACTAGAGTAATTTGTTAGAGAGGCACTGACCACTCATGTAAGGAATCATGCTATTAGCGAAGGCGGTAAAATAAACCCAAGCAGTTGGCTTGCATAAGAGCCTCGTGTATTCAACACTTCTTAATTTGGAACCTAAAGCTTATTAAACAAATCGCTTATGCCACAAGAAATGCCATAATGTATAGGACTCTGCTACGACTTTGGTTACGGGATATTTTTCTGTGAGCGCGGAAGGCTGTGTAAACAATCATTTTCTATTCTACCCTAATTTCAATGTGATGCCTGGGTTGAGATTACCTTCCGTGACATCGTGCGCCACAGCAGAACACAATATCCGATTCTGTCTTATCTAGACAGTCCTATCGTCTTAGTTATTTACTACGAGGCAAAAACTCTGTCCCTGCAGAGAATTAGATCCCCACTTTTTTTACGGAATTCCATCTGCAGGTTAAAATATACAAAAACGCTTGTTAGTAAACGAAAATACTCACCCGTAGCCTCTAAAACCTAACGTGTCACTTAATTCGTAATTTTTATTGTGATAGCAATTATATGGCAACTCCAGGTGCATTTCTGTCGTGTTCGTTGCCGTGATGTGCCGTAAAAAGTACAAGGGCGATAACATCGCCGCGCGTATCGTATGCTATATATGCTATTGAATGCGCGCGAGGGTAAGCCGAAGATGGCGGCTCAATCTAACGTGCGCAAGGGAGGAAAGTGGGGAGGAAGCGCGCCCGTCTTCCGTCGCATGCACGGCCCCGGAGGTAAGGGAGGGGGGGGGGGGGGGGCGTTCTACTCTGGGCGGCTGCTGTAAAGCCGGCACCACGCGGGCTCTATCTTGTAAGCGATCTGCGACGGGGACAGAGTCTGCCGTGCTCTATTTCTTGCGCCGCTAATTTGGCGTTGAAGCAAGAGGCCGCACGAAGGTCAATTCGCTCGCTGCTGTTGCCGCACTTACTAACCCCAGCGTTTCTACTGCGAGTTTCCGCGGTCATCGAGTGAGATCTGTTCATGTTTGCTTGAGCGCGCGCGACACCGTGCTTGGTAATTTAGTTAGTAAGTGAATTTTTAGGGGTCTTTATAGACCATACAACTACTGTTCTTACTTCGTATAGCTGTCCACTAATTTTCTATTGCAGTCGATACCTCGCCTTTCAGGGAGAAACTGCAACTTTTGTTTAAACATAATTTGGGCACGCACACTGCAATGAAATCGGGGGCAACAAAGAAACAAAAAAGTCCCAGCCCTTCCACTCTGCGAGAAGGGTCGTCCAGCGAAGCTTCGCGTTCTGGTGGAATTTGCTATGTTGAATTTCATTACAAAATGGTAAACCAACCCCTTCACCGCCTACTCGGAAAGTAGGCTTCCGTGCCGGCTCCGAGTAGCACAATTGACGATGGGTGTTAGACGATGGCTATAGACGATGGCTTAGACGATGGCTATAGAATGCCCGGCTCTGAAAGAATGCGTTCGCCATCCACGGGCGACGGCGTTCCTAGCACGTTCCTCACGATAGGACGTTCCCGGCCAAAAGCCCTTGACCAAAGCTCCGTATATACAACGAACGCTAACGCGATCTCCTGTCACACCGAAGTCCTCCGTTGACCTACCTTTTTTCGTACACCGCCATTGGTTGGAGCGCCTCACGCTGTCCCCCTCCAACGCGAGTATTGGACGGCGCGACTTACGTCAACCCCCCTCCGCGTTCCTCTTTTCATCTGCACCCTCTCATAGCACTATCACAGTGTTGAGCTCTTCTGTTTCTCTCCTCTCCTGCTAGGTCACGTTGCTTTGCTACACGCGGACACGATCTCCAGTAAGCTAGCACTTAAAAGCTTCGCTGTAAAAATATTTGCATTACTCACGCTGATTTGTGATGAATAGCGGCCTATTTCGACCACTTCGAAATTCCAGCTGCCTTCTTCAGGGGTCTCAGTCAGCGCACTAAGAGTCCACACTGGAAAATTATAGCCGCCAGCCGCCATCATCAGGTCTATGTCCATACTTGTTCCTGAAAAAGAGGACCAGACACAAATGAAGCACAATAGAAATAAAATCCACACTCGCCCTTTCTTCTGGACGTGAGCTGGCATTGTTTCTTTTTGTAGTTCGTCCCTGTCTTTGTAGTGTTTTAAACCACTGCTTCTTTTTCGTGCGGGGTAATGACGTATGGATTGGTGGTGGGGCGAATATGGCTGGGAAGTGTGAAGATACATTTGGATTTTGTTTCTTATTGCTTTTGTTTTCTGCGAATGTGTCTTTAGAATAGAAATGACCTATTTATGGGAACCAAGCAGAGAGTACACGAAGCTGCTGATCAAGAAAACTGCAACTGGTTGAATAGACGTTACTGCCATTAGCTCGGTTACGTACACCCTTTCATATCTGTTAAAGGTTTCTAATGCTATTGTTTCTAAACACAGATATGCATACAGCCATGGAATACTTATATGCTGCTCAATGCAGACCGTCATATTCACTCCTCACTCAGCGTCACTTAATACTAAGAGAGTGAAAGCGGTACGACCGTTAAACCACAAGCGCAACTTCGTCGTGGGAGACAGCAATTGCTCAGAGAACTATTCTCTGAAACCTAAGGCATAAAACCTGAAATACACAAGGCCCTCCTGTGAACTCAAAGAAAGGTCTACAGAACTGAGTTTTAGTCGGGCATCTAGCTATTGAAGCCCACAAACACTGAAGATAGCTAAATATGGGGAAGGGACTGTTTTATTTGTATGGCACGGCAAACTTAAGTCAGATTTTTTTGTTGCAAAGATCGATGCCGACTTTCAAAGCCACGTTACTCTAAGTGTGAGTGGTCTAGCGTTTTCTCATATCCAACCACATAACCACCACTGCTACTAACTAACATCTTCAGAGCTGCGTTAGACGTACGCTGTCGTCCTTTATGAAAGGGGACTCGCGAACGCGTGGCCTGCGCTCTGCGGCGATGCGATGCACTGAGGTGACGGTTTGGTTGTGGTCTGCCTCTTCGAAAGTGTATCACTGAACGCCTTGGAAATTTTCCCTCAACGCAGAATTCCACTTTAGAGCACTACACGGGCCGTAAAGCGACTGCACGGGACGCTTCCACGAAGTCCAGCCCGGGCCCGTAATTCAAAGCCCGAGCCCGGCCCGGGCCCGGGCGTACATGACCGAGACCAGCCCGGGCCCGCCCCGGGCCTGGACGTTCATTACTAAGGTTAACTAGGGCCCTTGTGTGCGTGATCAGGCCCGGCCAGTAAATATTAAAAATTTTTTACTTACAGATTGTATCGTATGTATCAGCCTCACCTTCTCGTGGTCTAATCAGCTGCAGTATATAAGCAATAAAATAATCTTTGTTTTTCCGATGGGAACATCATTGATCCAGCCCACCGCCTGTGCTGTTATTTTTCCGCTTGTGCGCGTGAATTTATTTACCTTGATCGTGCGATATGCTTCTATGATGTCATTTAACGCAAGTGGAGACACCCCTTGCCTTAGCGCTAAAATAATACAATAGTATCGAGACTGGTAATATAGTGCAATCGCAAAAGCGGCAACGTGGAAATGGTTTGAGGAGCGGGTTTTTTTTTGTATAAATTATGTTTGCTTAAGCGGAAACAATGTTCGTTTTTGTGGAAAACGAAAAAAATGAGAACTTCATCTGTTTTCCTATTTTCTTTGCTAAGGTATACTAAGAGTAATCTTTTTGGACGTGTCACTTCAGCTTGGCACAGAATGCATTGATCCATGCAATGCATAGCGTTCGCCCTTTGATGAGCGGGCCCGGGACCGGCCCGGGTATGGCCGAGGCCCACGGCTTCAAGCGCGAGTCCGGCCCGAGCCTGACGACAAACGTTGCGGGCAACCCGGGCCGGGCTTTCGGGTCGGCCCGGACCGGTGCAGTGCTCTGTCCCACTTATCCGTAAATTACTGGTCTGTTGGCAGATAATGTACTGTGTCGTTTAGTATTTCCGCACTCGATGTTATAACGCCATGCACAATATAAGCACCCTGGCAGTGATGACAGCGAAGGAGATGTTGCTATGTAAGAAACATGAAGCAGAAAAAAACGTTCCAAATGTGTGTAAAAATTTTAATCGATGTTGTAGCTATAATGTATAAGACGAGAACACAAAATTCATAAACAGATATCAATACTATAAGACCGAGACCGACCAAGCTGTCAAGCACTTTTTATTCCAAAAAGGAAACGCCCCAGCTCAAGCGCGAAGAAGTAGAACAGGGAAGGTGATGATGGCTATGTACAAATTAAAACGAAGTACGTTAATAGTGCTTACACTAACTTCTCCCCGTCATGGAAGCGCGCAGCCTGGCCGCAGATTAGAGATTATCTAAACGGGGAGTGAGGGGCTTCATCCGCGAGACGTGAACGATTTCGGCATTCTAGCGACGCCGGTCTGTGACGGAGTGTACTGGGCGCACGAGATAGTTCACTGCAGATGTTTGCTGCACAACGGTGTATGGGCCAATGTATCATTGATGGAAATTCTCACAGAGGCCTGGAGTTCGGGCTGGAGTCCAAAACAGTACTTGGTCTCTAGGGTGAAAATGGGGGTCACGCCGTTTGTTTTCGCAGTGACGTTTGCGCTCTTCTTGGGTAGCTTCCGTCCTTTGCTGGGCGATTTGACGGCAATGTTCAACTTGGGCAGCAAAATCTTCTGGAAGGGACGCGTTAGGCGAAGAAGGTGCTAAAAAGAATTCTCTGTTGAATATGGTTGAAGGAGATCTTCCATATACAAGGAAGAAAGGGCTGTAACTGGTCGTTCACTGAATAGCAGTATTATAGGCGAATGTCACAAAAGGAAGAATTTTATCCCAGTCAGTGTGGTCAGGAAGGATGTACATGGAAATCATGTCAGACAGCATACGGTGGAAGCGCTCAGTGAGGCCATTGGTTTGCGGATGATAGGTAGAAGTAGATTTGTGCACGTTATCAGCGGCCTGAAGAACTTCCTCGAGCACTTAGGAGTAAGCGCCTTGCCACGGTCACTCAGAAGAACGCGAGGAGCCCTGTGGAGCAAGACGATGGTGCGCAAGAAAAATTCAGCCACCTCACACGCGGTACCGGGTTCCAGAGGGCAGTCTCGGCATATCTGGTTAAATGGTCGACCGAAGTGACAATTCAACGGTGACCTGAGGGTGTCAAAGGCAAGGACCATATAAATCAATGCCAACAAATTCAAAAGGTGCGTCCGGGCAAGGGAGAGGTTGTAGTAGACCGGCAGGAGAGGATGTCGAGCGTTTTCGGTGCTGACATGACGCACAGGAGGCAATGTATTTGGCCACCGTTGTGCATAGGCCAGGCCACAAGTAGCGGGTCTTGATGCGGTCGTAAGTCTTGTGGAAACCTAAGTGGCCAGCTGATGCGTCGTCATGAAGTGCCTCTAGTAAGCGCAAGCGAAGGCAGCGAGGTAGAACTGGGACCCACCGGTGACCTGTTGGGTGATAAACGTAGCGGTGTAGCACGCCACTTTGCAGGTCGCAAGCGACTGTTGGGTTGTTCGGCGAACCCACTAAGGCGATCCATGAGAGTTCGACAGTAGGAGTCGGCCCGCTGAAGCAATACGAAATCATAGCGTGATGAAAGCGTAACTAGGTCCAGCGGCGTTATCGGGAGCTGGTGTGAGGCAGACGGAGCATCGGAACGACGTGGTGGGGAAGACGACGGCGCGGTACCGGGAGAGAGCGAGAGTGGGCAGCGAGACAATGCGTCTGCATCATGATGACTGTTTCCAGACTTGTACGTTATTGTAAAGTCATATTCCTGCAAGTGGAGTATTCAGCGTCCTAAGCGTCCTGACATGTTTTTCATTGATGACAGCCAACACAGAGCATGACTGGTCAGTGACGATGGATATGTGGCGGCCGTAAAGGTATGGGCGAAATTTCTGAATCGACCAAACGATAGCCAGGCACTCTTGCTCTGCAATGGTGTAGTTCCTCTCAGCTGGAGAAGTGTTCGGCTGGCATATGAGATCACTTGCTCTTTGGAGGCTGCATTAGGTTGCAGAAGTACTCCGCCAATACTTTTTGCGCTTGCGTCAGTATGGAGTATGGTGGGGGCTCGATCATCGAAGCGGGGAAACACTGGTCCGGAAGTAAGATGTTGCTTAAGAGCTTGAAAAGCCGACTCGCATTCGTTAGTCCATGTGAAAGAGGCACCGGTAACCAGTAGTTTGTGTAGAGGAGCTGCTATGGCAGCAAAGTTGCGTATAAATCGACGAAAATATGACGCCAAGCCGAGGAAACTACGCAGATCTTTCTGCTGCTGGGGGCGAGGAAAGTGGAGAACACCACTAATCTTTTCGGGGTCTGGCTGGATGCCATCTTTTGAGACGACGTGGCTCAATACTTTTAGGGTCTTGCTTGCAAATTAGCTTTTTTCTTTATTGATCTGGAGACCAACATTTGCAAGGTACTTGAGAACTTCGTCTAAGCGATGAAGCTGTTGGCTGAAGTTAGACGAAAAGATGAGAACCTCGTCCAGATAACAGAGGCAGGTCTTCCGTTTTAGTCCACGAAGTACGTTATCTATCATGCGCTCAAATGTGGTGGGAGCGTTACAAAGGCCAAAAGGCATCACGTTAAATTCATAAAGTCCGTCTGGTGTAGCGAATGCGATCTTTTCTTTCTCAGTCTCGTTCATCGGAATTTGCCAATAGCCTGATCGAAGATCAAGGCTGGAGAAATATTCCACCCCTAGCAATGTGTCCAAAGCGTCGTCAATTCGAGGTATTGGATATACGTCCTTGCGTGTCATCGTATCAAGCGCTCGATAATCGACGCAAAAGCAAACGGAGTCATCTTTTTTCTTTACGAGAACCACGAGAGAAGCCCAGGAGCTAGATGAAGGTCGTATTATCTTCCGCACAAGCATGTCAGCAACCTGTTGTTCAATGACCCTCCGATCGGACGGCGAGACAGGTTAGGGGCGTCGTGGTATATAGCGGAACCATCGATTTCGGTGCGGTGTGTAGCCACAGAAGTTTGGCAGCAGGGGTAGGTAGCGAAGCAACATCCGCGTAGGTAGGTGAGGGGCGCGCTACCCGAGGAAGATGCGTCGTGGGTGTAGTCATCGCTGTCATCTCCTTCTTTACGACCTCGCGCAAGTCGAAGGTGGGGCTTGGGGCACAGGCAGCAGGTGAACACCTCACGTCTAGTATTTGAAGCTCTTCGCGGATGATGGTGCAGATTAGAGCACGTAGATCTGAAGAATAAGGAACCTGAGGATCGCTGCTGTAATGCTGAAGACGAAGAGACTGCATCTCGTCCAGGCGCTGACACGTGACAGAGATGTCTTGGACAGAAGCCGGATTTTGCACGATTAAGGTGTTGAACGCGACAGACCCAATGCCTTTTAATATCTGTCGAACGAGTTCGGCTTCCGTCATACTAGGTTTCGCACGGAGGCACAGAGCCAAGACATCCTCTATGTATGAGGTCTAAGACTCTAGTGGAAGTTGGAGGCACGTGCCCAGCTTCTGCTTGGCGACTTCTGCATGGCC
>NC_051157.2:135984804-136071623 GCF_013339745.2 Dermacentor silvarum
AACACAAGACAAATTGGGTTGCATCTTCACCTCAGCAAGCCTCAATTCTCATGTGGACTGCTATGCACGCACATTTCCAGCGAAAAATAGAGTAGGCAGGATATGCACGACAGTTCACAAGTGAATTCAGAAAGGCGAGCAGGCAAGGGAGGTTTGCTTGGTTAAAGATACCACCAAATTTGTCTAGTGTGTATGAGGGGCAGCTCACTGTATTTTTTTCACAACTGGTCAAATGTACACAGAGCAGACTGGCCGGTAACTAAATGTGCCAAATAAGTTCCCATATTTTCACTCAAGAGACCAGCTTGCTCATCCAGTTTGGCCGTGCATTGCCGCGATAGGACTTCAGGCTGAATTAAGATCATCTGTTTTCACCTACGGTGAAAAATTGACACGAGAGATCAGTGAGGCATACCACATAAACAAGACATGCGAGCCAGACCCCATGATCAATTCATGAAATAAAAGGCGTCCTTTCTAGATGACAAGTGATTGAAGTTAGTCTGCGCCCATATTTACTTTCCTTTTTACACAAATATCATTTAGTGTGATTTTATGCCTTTATATTACAACTTACGCCTTCCCTCTGAACGAAATTGTGCACAACATAAGCACACATCCAGTGTTGCTATTTTTAATCCTTCCATCAAAATAAATGGTCAGTTAGCAGCAGTCATGTTGTATGATACCCTTTTCCTCCCCATGTAAATTCTATCCTGAAAAGTTACATGAACTGACCGGCAAACTCATACGTACACTACAAATTTCACCTAGCAAACACGGGTGGTTCTTAGAAAATGCACAAATACGGTGATAGGTATCTGTTGGCATACTGTAGCAATAGTAAGTGCCAGTTAGCTTCAACACTAGACAGTTTTAGTATAGCATATGCAACTAATAGCGTACGCCTATACGCTATAGTACAGCGTACGCTAAACAGCACACATTTATTAGTTTTAGTTGGCCTGCGAGATCTTTCGATCTCAGAGGCCATATGCCATCGTCGCACCTATCTCTCGACTTCACTGACAGGTGGCGCTGATATATGTCGGTTTCCCTCGTTAGGCTTCGTGTCGTTCGAAATGAGAAGCGATCTCGAAAACTCCACAAGGTTAACCATATTACACTGTTGTCAAAGCGGCCTGACGGTAAGCGAAAGTTGCTTACACAGTCATTTTCTACGAACGAAGCGAATTCTGCAAAAGCCACGCCAAATTCAATTCGAAGTGGGCAGCGGGGACCACCGCCATGTTTAACGTAAACTATGCAAACCACGCACAGACGGTAATGCTAAATCTGAGAAATAGCATGCATACGCTAGAGGTCGGATAGCGTTCTGCACATGCGCAGTGATGACCCACTATTTTATATCGTACGCAATGACATAGCGTACGCTAAACTAAAACTGTCTACTGCTGCAATACTTCAGCTGTCAGGCATCTACAGTGCTTATGACACCACAGAAGTGTAAGTGCACAACAAAAACAAGTGGCGCATCAACCATAAATTTGACTTGAGAGTAGTGACAACATAGACCGTTTCGTGTAGCTAAAACACTAGCCAATATGTAGAAAGTATATGCACAAGTATACATACCTATAGATATTTGCCTACCTAACTTAAACCTATAAGAGTTGCAGTGCATATGATGCTTATTCTAGACACTGGTATTTTTGACAAAAATACTCTTAGAATCAGATATAATGCTTTTTCAATTCATCCAGCCAGTAAATGAAGTCGTACACATATCATTATAATTTGGACTTGCAGGTTGAACATATTCTGACCTGAGCAGCGCCAAGCAGAATGAATAGACCGAATGCCCACTGTGCTGACCAAATACACAGGATGAAACAGAAAATATGGAAAGGGACCCCAAAGTATTAGAAATACTTCTTGACAGCTGTAGAATTAGGGCTTGTTGGTTGATTGTCACTATTAAAATTACACTAAAGCCAATAAGACTGTTCTGTATGGTGTAGTTGAAATCAAATTCATTTGACGAGCAACATTGCAATAACCAGCAAACATGGCAAGAGCAAGCAGACATGTGCGAAATAGTGTGCTTTTTTAATAATAGAGCATCAATACAATGACCTACCTACCAGTTAGCTATGTGTTCTATGCTGTATTGACTTGAAAAAAAGAGAAAAATAATATAACTGGACATAGACTCGCAACTCCTACAATGCCTACTTGCATGAATGGGGATAGCTTGCCAAGAATATTAAAAAATGGGAGAGAAAAAAGCAGGCTTACTAGAAAACACTTCAGAACTGTAGTAACTGCAGCACAGTGAATACTGGCCTTAATGTATCATTTCAAGAAGTTTGAGCTCATCAAATGTGTATTTTCCAGTGGCAGTTATTCTTGTAACAAGACAGAAATAATCGTGAATATGAATGTTAAACAATGGTAAGCACACTGTGTGCTTACACCTATGACATATCTGGCCCATTACACTTTGAATTCTTATATGCGCAGAAGCTGCACAAGAGTGTAGTGTAAACACTAAAAATTCGGAAATAAAATCCTACAGCATAGGAAACAGTTTCAAAACAAGAAAACCAAAATGAAAAGTAATAAATAGTGTGTACTAAGCAAAATTAAAATGTAACTTGCAGCCAAGCGATTGATGCAAGAAAAAATAGTTAACATCAGGACATGTTAGGTCTACTTTTATATAGAACACAATAAGGTGTGCATAACAGCTATGAACACAAATAAACAGCAAGTTGCATAAATATTTGGCCTATTTAGTAAGCTGTGTTGACTAATGTCGATTAACTTATCCACAAATGATACCAAGATGCTACTTTTTGGAACACGTACACTACATACATACCTGACCCGACCATCCAGATTATACGTTGCACTACGGCAGGCATAGCCAAGGGGTCTGGTGGCTCCTCCGTTATGTAGGCACTGTTATGGGTCACAGCCTCGCCACTATAAAATAAGTTCTGTGTTAACTTATAGCAGTGGCACACAGCTTTATAAAGCTGTCAAATTGTCTAGACATGCATGGAGCATCTAAATATTGTCACAAAAACAATGTTTGCATTATTGCAGGGTGGCAACAGAGCACAAAGTAGAAGTCACTGATGAATGTCTTGATAATGGGGACCCTTTGATCACAGTAAAATTATTGACACGCAGCAGCACATAGCAAAGAAATGTTTGTTTACAAAACAATTCATTTTTTTTTTCACGACTCAGTTTAACTTTCCCCTGTCATGTTTAGTTACGTATAAGGTATGTCAAAACATCTTGTCTTAAAAGTAAGTTGGACTAGTAGCAAGCTGTGATTGCTTGAATTTTTTTTCTCTAAAGCTGCCGTAAACCGAAAACTTTGTAAGCAGATATTATTTACAACGTTGAGGCAAGGAAACATGGCAAGGAAACAAGTTTCCTTGGACAAGTAGATATGAAACAAGTTTCCTTGGACAAGTAGATATGAAACAAGTTTCCTTGCCATGTAAGCAAGGAAACGTCATTGCAATAAGAATCGGTAAAGAGGCAAATGAGTCATTATGCAACTTCAGGAGAAAAGCGGGAGCTCACGCGCCGCACGCACATGATGAACACGATTATTTTCGAACGTTATATTTCTCATCGGAAGAAAACGTTTATCAAGATTTTCAATTTCGCATCGAAGCAATAAACTTGCGTAACTAAGCGCTGACAACCAGCGTTCAGCAAGCATCAGCACAGGTATCACTGTTGTCGCGGGACTTCTATTTCATACGCTCGCGCACGCTATGCACACACGAGAAGCTCACACAACACGCGCGTAGTTAGCCAGCACGATTACTTACCTTTTGAATGGTACGACGCGGTCGCGAAGCACTCTCCAAGTTGCCGGTGCTGCGTCGACGATGTTACTCCCCGCATACATGCCGCTGCGTAGTGGACGAGCTGAGGCGCGCTAACACACATTCTTTGCGACGTCCACCCAACTTTCCAGAACGAGAACAAAGAAACCGCACTCCACGGCATAAAATCGCTGGGCCACATTTGCCTGGCGCGCCACGCATACGGCGAGTTTGCAGCGTGACACAAGGTATCTTCAGGCACTTCTGTGCACGCTAACTGCGACCTACTTCATAACAGCGAACACAAAAACACACGATCAAGCAAACGCGACGCTTGTAGCACCCCGCACATACGACCGCCATCACAGAACACGGAGGAAAAACAATAGCGCCACCTGCATACTTGTGAGAATGTTGTGGCCTCTATGATGACAAAAATATTAACCAGTACACTCGCATACTAAAATTTTGTGGCGGGTTACACACAACTACGTATAGGTGTTGCGAGACAAAATAACTGTAGAACAATCTATATTTTACGCTATAGTTTGGCGTAGAAAGAAATTCTAAAACGTATTTTACCTTTGAATTGCTTCCGCCATCTGCAGCCAGCATAAGCATGGCCTTCGAGATCAGCTTCGGTTATTCTTATCAAGCCGTCGCTGTGGCCTGATTTGAACGGTTTGGGCTGTCTCGAAGCTGTCTCGAAGCCAATCCATGACGTTTAGCGATGCTGCCTACTTTTCCTACGCCGTCACTTAGTTTTAGATAACTTTCTGATGTCGTGAACATGAATTGTTGCCTCAGGAATTGTTGACACGATATCGGAGGTACAGATGTGCAGTGTTCGATGTTTTCGTGTGCGTTGTAACTGTTTCAGGTGGAAAGGATCAAATCCACGAGGGTTGATAGCTCGTGTGGCGCAGGTTACACCTGTATCGTCCGCATTTCCTTTCGTGTCGGTGTGTTGAATGTGCGCGGGTTTTACTCCTGTCGTCCGTACCTTCTGTGTTTATCGTGCGGCTCGCGAAGATTCCTCCTAAAAAAACATGTCTGCTGCGTGCATGTGTCCTGTGTGGTGTGTGAAACAATTGTGCGCTGGTGTACGGTGTGTTTGCAGCCCTATTGGTGGCTTATAGTCCTTTGCTCTAGTGCCGTTTCTATGATGTAAACTATACTTGAACTGAAAAAAATGCACTGTTTTTTATATGGACAAGTAGATATGATCTGTGTGTATCCACTGTGCAGTGTGCATGTGTTCGTCATTTTTATGCAGCTCGTATCATGGGGCTTGTGCCTATTCATGATGGCCCTTGCTTAATGTTTCCACTTTTAGGGGCATGTGGCGTGCAAGCAGTCACAAAGTCTTGTGCATTTGGTGTGGAAGAAGGGAATACTTTTATGCGTAACTTTGTCTACTATAGATGAACCGTTGCAACAATTAGCATTTTTTCCATGTGAATGCTTCTGCCATTTGATATAATTTGTAGCAGATCTTATCTGTGGAGAAGCATAATAAACATAATTTAACATGGTGTTCCTTAGAAGATATTAATTACTGCATAACCACTATACATCTCCATACCTCACTGTATGATAAAGATGAATGTTCAGTTGAAAATTACAATATCTTATAGTTGCTTGAACGCATACATGCGAAATGCTACAGCAGCCTGGCATCACATTAATGTCAATATTGGTGACATCCGGCAACGTTCTGGGAACGTGCTGTTTTGTAACGTTGCTACATTGATACTATTTACACGTTAAATTGATGTTTACACGCAACGTTGACACAACGTGGGTGTCAGGACGTTGCTGTGACATTTATTTATGACATCACTTGAACGTACAGCTGGCAACGTACATTCAACGTTGAGGTTGGCTGTTTAACGTTGCCTGACATTTGTTACAATCAGGCAACGTTTACGCTACGTTCTGTGTTACTTGGGTATCGACGCGCACAGACCATATTCATAAAGTAAAACCTATATTTGCCAGGACTAATCTTTATCAAAATTCGCCTCTAGTTTTATCTATTGCCGAATGGAACTCACTCCCTTCAAACATTGTCTCGCTTACGGAATCATCACCATTTCATGCAGCACTACTAACCTTTTTAGAGTCTGTCAACCTGTCATAACCCACGTATTACGCTTGAATATTTACTTGAACATGTTTTTATGTACTTAGTATTGTATAATTTTTTCCATTTCATCTGATATGTACTTGGGAAAGATCTTGTCTGTATCTGTAGTCCTCTTCGCGTTTTCAGTTCTCTTGCGTTTTTTACGCTACCAGATATTGTATAAACATCGTTTTCGTTGTTGTTTTCGTTTCTTTATATCTGTTCCACGTTTTGATAATTTTACTGTACCTCATAGCTTGCCATATTATTTATATTCTACACAGTGCACGTCCATTTGACCTTTTCCATCCCCCCCTATGTAATGCCCTAACGGGCCTTTAGGGTACTTAAATAAATAAATAAATAAATCTGTAATATCTTTCTGCCTGCTGGTGTTTTTTTTTTCAATCTTTCGTGTTGCGTTAACTGTTGCGGCTCAGCGATTTCTTCCATTATGTTGTGGACTCCTAGACTCATGAGCTTGTCAGTTGCTGCGGTACTCGGTATCCCTAGGGCTATTTTAACAAGTTTCCTGATCATGACATTGAGTTTTTTAAGTTCTGCCTGTTTCCATTTCAATAATCCGGCCACCTAAGTGCAGAAAGTAAAAGAATGTATTAGCCTCAAAGCACTGTCTTCCCCCAAGCCTCTGTGTCTGCCGGTAATTCTCCTTAGTAACCTAATGACTTCATCTGTTTTGTTCGAGATATGCTGTATTGTACTATAATTGGCTTTGTTTTCCTCCATGTGATAACCAAGAAACTTGCTTTTTTCAACTAGCCTTATCGCGGTTCCTTCATGAGCGTATAGGCACACTCTTGGCTCCTCTTCCGGAATGTAGCCTCATGGTTTACAACCTTTTCTGCGATGTTTAATGACCAAGAGTTCCCACTTGGCTGCCGAGCATTTCAGCCCCATGTCTTTCAGTGTGTTCTCCACATTATATACACTTTCTTGTAGTCTGGTCTCTACCTCTCCTACATTACCCGTGGCACTCCAAATGGTTATGTCGTCGGCATATACGACATAATGTATACCCTCGATTTTCTCTAAATTTCTTGCAACCTTAGACATTGCTAAATTGAATAGCATGGGCGAGAGCACAGCTCCTTGTGGAGTGCCCCTGTTTCCCAAATTCTTAGCTTCTGACTTAAGTTCTCCCATGATGAGGTTGGCTGTTCTGTCTCTAAGAAAGTCCTTTATCATGTTAAAAAGCCTCTTACCTAACCCCATCTCCGAGAGAACGTCAAGTATTGCCTTATGTTTTAAACGATCAAAAGCTTTTTCCACATCCATACCTAGCAGAGCTTTCGTCTGCGTTGGGCTGGCCTGTACGAGTTGGTGTTTGATTAAGAGCATCGCATCCTGAGTTGACAACCCGGGTCGAGAGCCAATGAGTTTGTACGGGAGGAAGTCGTTCTGCTCAACGTATTTCGTGACCCGATTGAGGATGACATGTTCCATTGCTTTGCCTAGACATGACGTCAAAGAAATAGGACGGAGGTTGTCCAGAGGTAATTGTTTGCCTGGCTTAGGTATGAGGATAGTATTGGCCACCCTCCATTCCTCTGGGTATATCCCCTTCTTCCAACATTCATTAAAATGTTCAGTTAGGTAAGAAATTGATTCATCATCCAGATTTCTTTAAATCCTGTTAGTTATTCCATCAGGTCCAGCTGCTGATCTACCATTAAGACTGTGAAGAGCCGCCTGACTTCACTCTCAATGAAATCCCGGTCAATTTCTTCACATATGTCACCCGAATATTCGACGTTATCTTCTCGTTCGTTTGGTTGCTTAAGTGGGAGATATTTGGCGGCGAGTCTCACCATGATTTATGCCGGTGTTTTATCCTGTCTCTCCTGATGAACCATTTTGGCTATAGCTGTTCTCTTGTTTGTCCTTGTTTCATTCGCGTTGAGCAAGTGCTTAAGGAGGTTCCAGCTACCTCCATGTTTTATTCTGCGTTCCGCGGAGTTACAGATCTCATCCCACTGTTGTTTCACGAGTGTCTTCGAGTGCTCATCAATTTCTGTGTTTAATAGTGCTATTTTTTTCCTTAGCCTTCTGTTAAGTCTTTGCGTTTTCCATCTCTGAACTATAGCCTGTTTGGCCTCAATCAAGTGCGCCAGCCTGCTGTCCATAGCCTCAATATTTTCCTCTGTCTTGATTTCCTTAGAGGCCTCTTTGACGTCCTCTCTGAGCTGGTTAACCCATGTTTGAAACGACTCCTTTGTACCTAAAGGCCCCCCTTTCCCTCTTTTCGCCCTGACTTTCCTAAACTGGTCCCAGTCCGTGAATTTGAAGATTCTAGTTTCCTGTCTCGGTAGGTCTATGGTTATGTCAATGATTTAATTATCACTACCGAGATCAATGTTCGAGTTTTCCCAATTAGCTCCTCCTAAGTTATTAACAAAAGTGAGATCCGGTATGGAGTCCCTGTATGCGGACGTGCCACAACGGGTGGGGTACGCCGGATCGGTAATCAAGCATAACCCCCGATCCATAGCGAGATTCCATAGATCCTCTCCCTTCTTTGTGTTCCATGTATATCCCCATGAGTGATAGGGAGCATTAATCTCCCCTCAAATAATGAGCGGGGAGTTCTTGGCAATCGAAGACACTTTGTTGAAGAGTGCTCTAAAGCTCTGTCTCATATCTCTAGCGCTGCTGTAAATATTTAAACAGAAAATGCTTTGCGCTTTGCCTTTGTTCCTTTTATCTCAACTAGAATAAAATCGAGCCTGGAATATCTAAAATGAATATCGTGCTCTACGTATGGCAACTTTTTGTCGATCAGAGTCGCCAACCCCCTCCCCATTTCTTTGTCTCTACATATCGCTTTGTATCCAGTAAGCGTAATTTCGTCCGCCAAGGTTTCCTGCAGCCTAATTACTTTTGGCCTGGCCCCAGATGACCTGATTACCTGTCGTAGAGCTGCTTTCTTGTGTTGAAACCCGCGACAATTCCATTGCCACAGATTAAATCCATGATTACTGTCTATTGTTATTGGGTGAGTCCGCCTGCCCCTTACCCGCTATTTTCCTCTTTGTGTTGCCCCCTCAGAGTCCAGGAAGCGATTTAACACTATCTACCTCCGATTGCAGATACTCATCGTCGTCTTCCCCTCGCGTTTCAATCTTCTTAAGTCTTTTCTCCGCCGTTAACCTCCATTTCCACAATTTGTCCACTTTAAAGTTGGTCGTTTCCACTGTCTCTCTTATTTCTTTAATTGGCTCTTTTATTTCACTGATAGCTAAGAAAACAAAGTCCTCCTCGGAGCTCACCGCCCTTTTTTAAGGGCAGGGGAGCTGTCTTTTTCTGGATCACTGCTTTTGCTTACCGGTCTATCTATCTCTATTGTAACTGGGCTCGACTGCTCTTTTTTACGGAGTTCTGTTACCTGCGTGGTCAATTCCTCATTTGCTATTCTTAAAGAAGTTACTTCTTTTTTTTAATTGCTCTATCCTGGCATCATTTTCACCAGCCACAGCCACCGACATGCCCCCAGCAACCCTCACCGTACCTTTCACTTTGTCCGCCCAGGTTGTCCCTGACGTTTGCCTCTCGCCAGGTGTAGAGCGCTTTTCCACGAAGCGCACCTGCGCTTCCCTTGACTTATGGCGAATTCCATTGGGAGAAGAGGAGCAGGGCGCCGCGCAGTGCGGAGTCGGGTGACAGCGCAGTGAGAGCAGGCACACTCGACCCGCCACTGGAATACGGCGTGCATTCGAAGAGCAGTTGGGAGGGGGACTTGTGAGGAGAAATGTACCATGTGACTAAAGCAATCGATGTCCCACCATTCTCTGCAGGAGAGCGGCAGAACACCCTGATCGTCTTGTAATCTGTCGGGCTTAACGCTGTCACCGTTTGCGGCCACGTACTACATACTTTTGTGCAGCGCCGACGCATCCCACAACGTTTCCGCCTGCGAAGATCATCTCAAGTTGAGCTCTAGCAGCTTTCGCTGCTGTCACCGTCGAGCGTCTCAAGCACTTCAGCAAGGCGAAGACGCTTTGCTGCCGCTGTCCCCCGCGCATCCGACGAGAAGCAAGGCGGACTATAAATGCCAGGATCTGTCGCTAAATCGCTGCGAATCTCGCTCGTATCACCGACGTCAAAATCAGCGGTGTCAAAACACAAACCACGCTAGGCTGCCGCCATTGCCGCCGCGCGCGCTGGCTGAAGCAAAATAAAAAGAAATGAGGAGGATATGACGGTTTAAGCCACGTGACTTCCTCCGTACTCCGCATTTCAAGCGAGAGCAGTCCGGACTGCTCCTAGCTGCTCTCGGCGCAGCGAAACTGCTCTTGTTCTACCACTGGATGACGGCGCTCCCACTCCTTTTCGACCACTGAAACACGTCGCCTGTGGAACGAGCACTTTCTGCGTGCTTTTGAGTGCTCCTGTTCTCCCAATGGAATTCGCCATTAGAGTGGCTTCTCTCCCTGGACAGTGAACGGCGCCTGGATCTGGTGCGACTCCTGGAGCGTGAGCGTTCCCCATCGTCGGGGTGATGTTTGGGCGCCAGCTGTTGCGCCTCCGAAAGCGCTCTTGTTGACGACCGAGTCCTGTTGCGCTCTCTTCGACGGAGTCGTACGACGTAAGGGATTTGGAATCTTAGCTGGCAAAGTTTGTCACCAGTAGGGTGGTCGCCTTCACAAAATTTACACTTAGGTGCACACACATGTTCATCTTCTGGGTTGGGAGTTCCACATTATCTGCAGTGAACAAAGTCAGGTGTTGGGCACACATCAGAGCGGTGTCCTACCCTTCTCCAAGTGTAGCAAACGTCGAATTGCTTCCTAGAAAGGTAGTATCTCACTAATGTGGATCCGTATCTGACAAAATTGGGCACTTTGAGTCCGTCGAAAAGTACTATGACCGATCCCGACGTCCTGAGGCGCTTGGCAGCCAGCACAAGTGGGTTCAAGTCATGCACGATGTTTCTTGTTATCATAGCTTGCGAGTCTCTAATGTCCACTCTTCGGATGACACCCTTACACGTGGCATTTGGTGCCGCTTCGTTTGCATTCACCTCGTATTCCACTTCCATAATCTTGAAAGACTCGATTCTAACGTACTTCGCCGCGTGTTCGGGCTTAGGTGTGCTGACAACAATGATGTTTTGAGTGAAGTTAGGGCAGACAACATCTTCACGGGCCTCTTCTGGCGTGAGGCGTGAAGCCTCAATGACTGCGGTGCCAACATTAGTGGTACTCACCTTGTTCAAATTGAGTCCTTCTCGAGGTCATATAATCATCTTACTGTGCTCCTCTGGCAGTTGAGGCATCCTCGAAGCTTTGATAACCCGATGTTTAACCATTGCACCGGCGGCGGTTCCCCTGATGCCATGCTCTCGTTGATTACATGCCAATGTGCTCTCCTCGTCCACAGCCTTTCTAGTAGTTCGTGATCTTCGGCCAGCCACTATTTGCCATCCAAAGTCGTTCTCGTCATTTCCAGCAAAATCTTCTTCTTCCATGTTTGTATCGGTCATGCCTGCAGGCAAGTAGGCCTACTAGGCCCAACATAGGCCCTACTCGTTAAGCCTAGCTCCGCTAAGCCTAGGTCGGCGTGTAGGAGTATAAACAGTCCCGTAAAATTGTGAAACTGCAAGCCCCACCTCGAATTTTGGTGTCGGTCGATTCGCGGTAGCTTCTCGGATCCAGTGATATGCTTCGTTTCGTTGTACTCTCAAAATTGGCCAGCGGAGCATCGAAAAAGGACGAAGCCGAGGTGAGAGCACGTCCTCTCTCTTCGACTTCTTCTTCATCTCCCACAGTGCACAGTGCACTGATCACAGTGCACGGATCACACTGCATCGGATCGCAGTGCACGGAAGAATTTCTTGAAAGTGGTCCTAAATTGTACAGTAGTTCATCCGCAATTCTACAGTGTTTACGCCGGAAGGGCCGTGCACCAATGGTCCTTGCCGCGGTACCTGTAGAATGCCGCGGAACCTGTGACACGAGGGAACGTTTGCCGTGTACGCCTAGAAAGATAAGTCCGGCACTTCTGCGCAATTCTTGTAGCCCATGAAGTGTACATTGTTATACGTATCGCAAGATGTTTAATAAAGCGACAAAAATAAAACATGTGCTTTTAAATGTTGGTTGTTTTGTAGCAGTGCACATTTAGCGTACAGTTTCAAGAAAATTGCCCTGAAACGTGTTGATTTTGCCAGAAAGCTTTATCGTTTATTAGCTTGCTGCAATGAAGTATGCTAACACCGGGGATTGTTTGATCTGAATGGGCACACAAATTCTAGCAGGGAAAGTTACTGTTTGTGTCCGTAATTTCTCATCGAGAAATAGTATATGCATTTCTAGAAGCATGTACGTCGATGCGTCATCCTCGCAGCTAACGACTGTGCGAGATGACACCTGACTGCTGTGTCTTAGGCGTTGCCAGATTTTAGCCTATATGCGAATTCTTCGTTTTATAGAGTGTCGTCAGACTGTCTGTATTTCTTGTGTTGGGTGTCCTGTGTGTTTTCGTGTATTTGTAAAGGTTTATAATTCTACTGAGACTCCGAGATTTCTACTGCAATGTTTCTTTCTAACCGAAATATCATTCTTTTTTTTTTTTCTCTCTCCTTAAAAAAAAGGGGGGGGGTCTGTTCTTGTACACAGCATCGTCCTTTGGGGCAGTGCTTTATTGCACCGCATTAAGAAAAGAGGTTTTGGGACAATTTTCTTGTGCTAACAAGTGTTCTTCATAGTACAATTCACATTTCACTTAAAACAGATGTCCGTTTGTGCGCAGCTTTTCATAGTAGATTCATGTTTGCTGCAGTGCCATTTGGCGTAATTAATACTTAGCAACTCTCCTCAATTTTTCGTGAAGTTTACAAATTTGGGCTCATTCTGCAGTTTTACGAATGGTGCATTAGTTTAACGAGAATGCAGTTCTGTTGGTCTAGATGTTTTAAAGCTGTTCAGAAATCTGCGACATAAGATTGCTAAAATGCGTGTAAAATAAACTGTGGCAGTACTTATGCTGATTTCTTATTAGTAACGCAAAATCTCTACTTAGGCGCACTTGCTTTTGGCACGACTGTTTCGATTAGTTCCTGAAGCAGGCTAAATCAGCAGCAGCAAAAGCACTGAAAAATATATCTGTGATATAAAACAATGTTGTCAGTTTTTACCTTTTCAAGTTCATTGTTGCTTTGTGTGCTGCATCTGAAGTTACATAATGGTTAGAAATGTGGGTATGAATCCAACAATGTGTGATATTTCCCCAACAAAGAATTTCATGTCTGCAGCAATTATACAAAACATTAGGTTCACAGGTTGGCAGGTATGACATAACATATACAACCCTTTTGCTGCAGGTGCCATATTCATTACTTCCAGACTTGGTCCACTTGAATCTTATATTTAGAATCTGGCTTAACTTCAGTTTAATGTATTTAGGTACTCGGGTTCCTCTGAGGTAAATATAATTCGGGGCTCAAGTACATGAAAATGTGATGTGCTTCTGCAGCAGCTGTGTTAGCGGACGGGCAATGTCGCAAAGTTCTTGACAAAACGCCCGAAATAAGAACACAAACTAACAAAGCTCCAGACGTCTTTGGTGAAACGTGGCACAGGCACATTTTTCACAAGACGAATTTTGTCGGGATCAGGTTGGACGCCCCGAGAATTCACTCGGTGATATGAGACAGTAATTTCGCGAAGGCCGAAGCTGCACTTCGAAGAGTTCAACTGCAGGCCATCTCGTCGGAAAACACCAAGCACTGCCTATAGGCGAGTCAGGTGGCTCTCAAATGTGGGCGAAAAAAAAAAACAGACATCATCGAGATAACAGAGGCATGTTGACCATTTGTAGCCACGAAGCAGAGAGTCCATCATTCTTTCAAACGTGGCAGGGGCAATACATAAGCCAAAAGGCGTAACATTAAATTGTGAAAGCCCGTCGGGTGTAACAAATGGCCGTATTTTCGCGATGCAGGTCATCGACAGAAATCTGCCAATATCCTGAGCAGAGAGATGGATGAGAAGTATGTAGACCCGTGAAGACAGTCGACAGCATCATCAATCCGCGGCAGTGGGTAGACGTCCTTACGTGTTACTTTGTTCAAGTGACGGTAGTCGACGCAGAAGTGCCAGCTGCATCCTTCTTCTTTACTAGGCCGGCATGTGTTGCCCAGAGACTACAGGACGGTTCAATGACGTTTTTGGCGAGCCTCTATTCGACCTCGCGCTGAATAATTTGCCGCTCAGCATGGGACACGTGGTAAGGACGTCGTCGGATGGGGCTGGCGTGTCCAGTATGAATCCGATAAGTTACAACAGATATCATTTTGTCAAAGCAGACAACAGGTGAACTGGAAGAGATGGTGGCCGCAGAGGAAGGCGAAAAATCGTCAGCAGCGAATGCAGCTATGGCATGCTCGTCGACAGGAGAGACGTTAGCTAGAGCCATGCCTACCGGGATAATTTGCGTGCACCAGCTAAAGTTGGAAAGGAGGGTGTGAGGAACGGCAATATTTCGGGCCAATAGAACTTCGGATATTGGAGTCAGCAAATAATCACTATCAGAAATGGGAGGCCGGGACGTCAAGTTCACATACATAACGGCTTGAGGTGGCCATAGAACGTGATCGCCGGCGCACAAACACGGTTGACGCGTAGTGGAGCGTCAGATTGAAGAGGCAGGTCTAGCTGGAGCACACCACTGCCACAGTCAAACACGGTGGAATGGGCTGATAGGAAGTCCATGCCGAGGAGTAGTTCATGGGAGCACTGCTCGAGCACAAGTAGCATAGTCGGGGAGCGGTCGGCGACATTTAAGTGTACTGAGCACATCCCAAGGGCAGGAAGTGTTCCACCATCGGCGATACACATTGTATATAACCTGGGCGGTGTGAGAACTTTCTTGAACCGATGGCGAAGCTCTCAACACATCACAGATATCTGTGCGGCCGTGTCAACGAGAGCAGCGACGAGTACACCGTTCACTTGATCGTCAATTACTTTGCGTCTAGTCGGCAAAATGGTCAGAGGATTTTGCGGGCGCGTCGTCAATTTTGCGGCCCGGAGCTGCATCGGCTGCATCCGCTAGTGTTCCGGAGGCAGGCGTGTAGTCGGCGATAGAGGGCGGCGGAATTGTGGGGAGCGAGACAATGGGCGACGAGACAACAGCGAACAGGACTGCTGACCACGTGGAGATGGTGAACGATGGTATGACATGGTTGAAGCGTCATCACAGTTGTCCTGAGGGGACTCGCGGTAGGGCTCTGTTATACTCCGGCGTTCACAACGCGCGCGCGCGCCGGGGTTCGTTTCGTCGCGTCACGTCGGCGACGCCCCGCCAGGCGCAAATCCGCCTCCCCTATAGTCCAACGTGACGCGGCCCGACGCAGCGGCCGGAGCCAAAGCAGCGCATGCTCAGTAGAGCAGAGCAGAGCGCGGAAAGCGAGCGCTGCGCGGAAAGAAACGTGGACGCGGTGCAGTCTGGGTAACGTCGTCGGCGCGAAATGCAGCATGTTGCATTTCGCGCCGGCTGCCGCCGGGCCGCGCCGACGGACGCTGGTCGCGTCGGTCGCGCCGCGCGTCAGAGTATAGAGTGCTCGCGTTTTGCTAGCGTAGTGTCGCTGTGCCCAGCGTGCGCGCGCGTCGACGTTACGTCGGAGTATAACAGAGCCCTAAGGCTGGAAGCGTTCAGGACCGTATGAGGGCGACGGTTATGAGCATAGGGCGCACGAGGCCAAGACCACCGGTTACTGCAAGAGTGGGCGACATGACCAATTCGACGGCAATTAAAGCAAATGGGCCGGTCATCAGCAGTCCTCTACTCGGCTGGATTGTGGAGACGCAGCCTCTGGCCTTGGGCACACGAAACTGAGAAATGCTCACTCGGGTGGGAGGAAGCAACGGCTCACACCGAGTCGAGGCAAGCATTAGGTAGCTCCTGACGAACGATGGCTTGGAAAAGGGGTACCACAGTAGAGCTAGACTCGCAGGCTCGGGAGCACGGGGGAGCAGGTGACCAAGCCTCAAGTTCACGCCGTATGACCTTCGTCACGTGTTCCGCGGTTAGCGGCAGCTGTGGAGGAGGTACGCCTTCGCACGACGATGTTGCTGCCGTGTGGAGAAGTCAAGCGAACTGATCGGGAATACGTCTACTCTTGGCGTTTTCAAAACGCTTGCACTCATTCATGACAGCATCTACTGTGTCACAGTGCTTGCAGATTAGAAGGTTGAACGCATCATCTGCTATGCCTTTTAGTACGTGTTCCACTTTTTCCGACTTTGCCATACCGTCATCCATTTTGTGGCAAAGGGTCAGCACATCCTGCACGTAAGACAGGTAGGATTCTGTTGATGTTTGAGCACGTGATGCTAGCTCCTTCTTCGCCGGGATCTTTTGACCGAGGGTCTTATCGAAAAGAGCATGCATCTTTTCCTTACAGGTATCCCAGATTCCCACTTCCTCTTCGTGATTCTGGAACCACATCCTAGCTGTCCCTTGAAGATAAAATAGCATGTTGGCCAACATGACCGTATCAGCCCATTGGTTGTTCTTGCTTTCACGCTCGTAGGTCGACAAGCAGTCCTCGATGTCGACATCATTAGTCCTACAAAACGTGCCTGGGTCTCGTGGGTGTGCAACGACAACCGTTGACGTTGCCACAGCTGCGGTGGGAACTATCTGTTCGGTCATTGTGAAAAGAACCAGGCACAAGCCGCTACGGAGCTCGGTTGTCTCGAGTTCGTACCCAGCACCTCCATCAAAATGTGACGGGGATAAGAATAGACAAAGCAAAAGGGGAAATGTATTCACGGAATATATACAGAGCGAAGCTAAGATGGCGCAACAGCCAGTACACGGGCGTTTTTGGGTTGTCGTCTTCCTCTACTTGCTGGCGCCTTCACCAATGTACGGGAACGGCTTGTAACCATACTACAGAGAAAGAGACTTCAGAACAAAACGCCACAAAATGCGACTTAAAACTGTTCGAAGCGGGGAATTCAACATTCCGTAACACGGCACGCTGGATTCCAGTACATTTCTCTTCCAGGTTATCTAGGTTGACTGACTAAAATTTAGGAAACTGTGTGAGCTGCGCAACCATTGTATTTTTCCAATTTATCGCAATATACTGTTCCTCATATTGTTTTTAGGTTGTACTTCCCAAGATATGTTCCTAAATTATGTCTCTAAAATTAATTTCCATTCTTTTACGGAATATAAATGCAGGAAGTCGAAGTGCGCAGACCTCAAATTGAAGAGGAGCATAGGCTCCATGCTGCTGAAATTGGGACCCAAGAGCGACTCCTCTTCCAAGGTATCAATCGGCGAGTACATATTCTCACTCACTGCTTCATCGTTCGTTGCGCTGGGACAGGCATTGTGACAGATCAAGTTAGTGGAAACAAAAAAAACGCACGAAAAATGAAGCGCAAACTTTCAACTGACTTTGGAGAAAAACAAGGAAGAATTTATACTCGTGGCCGTTATCATCAGCTGCGCGTTATATGTGCTAAAATGCAGAGAAAAGATAATCAAAATAAATCACAACTGACAAGGTGACCCACTTAAATCATATTGAGCCAATATCATGTTAAAATTGCGCGTGATGATGAGGCAGAGACACAGACCGCTCGCTCACACAGGCTTCTGCACCGGCCACAACTGTGCAAAATGCTTCCCATATCTTTCTCGTCACTTTTCTCTTGCTTCTGAGCAGGATTTCCGCGCTGTCAAAAGACGGTGTGCAGTGCGCAGCCAAGTTGCCTGTGCATTTACTAGGCTTAGAGCATATCTGTGATCCCTGAGCTTCTAATTCCAGCACCGGCCCGTAATGTAAGCGGAGTTGCTTATGAGTGGTATCTTGTAAATTTCGCACGCGACATGTGCACAAATTTTTCATGTGCGAAGAGGCAGTCATGTACAACATACTGCTCACATGCAACCATGCTTACGTTGGGTAAACGGGCTGGTGTTGAATCAGAGGCTCGGTGATCAATCACAGATATACTCTCAGCCTAGTAAATGCGCCGGACAACTTGGCTGAGCACTGCACGCGATGAGGTTGCACATCGTCTTTTGACAGTACGGAATTCCTGCTCAGACGCAAGCGCAAAGTGATGAGAGAGATAGAGGAACCATTTTTCATGGTTGCAGCTGCTTCTGAAGCCTGTATGAGTGAGCCACCTGTGTCACTGTCTCATCATAAAACTCAGTTTCTAACGTAATATCGTCTCGATATGGTTCAAGTGGGTCACCTTGTCAGTTCAGATTCTTTCTGATTATTATTCTCTGCCTTTTTTAGTGCATGTAACATCCAGCTGAAACTAGCGCCCATGAGTACAAATCCTTAATAATTAAACTCATCTGACAATATGCGCTTCACTTTTCGTGTGTTTTAGCTCCCGCTAACTTCGTCTGTCACAGCGCAACAAACGATGAAGCTACACTAACTCGATCCTTTTAAGCGTTACTTACCTTCCTTACTCACTATTTCATTCCTTGGAAGATATATTTTTATACGAACCAGGCAGCCATTAAGAAATCAGACAAATAAATGTGTGCAAAGAATACTATTGCGTCTGTTGCTTCATTGCATGAGTCCATGCATGGCCGTTCTCGATAGGTGGGCTGACAGATTCTCTGAAATGTTTGCTTATTTGCTGCATCCTGTGACCACAGTCTCGACAGATTTTCTGCAGACATGCTGCATCCTGCGGTTACAGAGGCTGAGCAGATTCTCTGCAGAAAGGGTGTACCAATTGCCCGCTGGGACGTGACAGGGGCTGACAGAAAATCTGTTACCTGTCTCCACGTATTCTGCATCCCGCTTGACTCATGGTCTGTAAGATTTCTGCAGCAAGTCTGCAATTTTTTTGTAAAGGCACGCGCGCACAAGCAAGCATTAACACAACCCACTCGATGACAAAACACTAGAGTGAGAAAGCGGTGCAGCAGCAGCGAGCGAATTGGCCTTTGTGCTGCCTCTCGCTTCAAATCGAACTAAGCGGCGTGAACACAGCGCACACGAAGCTCTCAGCACTCGGCGCACTCTGTGCACATTGCAAATTGCTTTCAATATAGTGCCCGCGCGGCTGTGCCACACGTAGCCGCTGGCAGAGTAGAACGCCCCCTTTCTCACCTGCCCCGGGTGCCCTACGCACGACGAAAGACAGCGCGCTTCCTCCCCGCTTTCCTCGCTTGCGGGAGCGAGAATGAGCCACCATCGTCGGCTCCCCCTAGCACACTTTCACTCGCACATACAATGTTATGGCGCGCGGTGACGATCTTATCGTCTTTGCACTTTATACGCGGAACATCACGGTGACCATGACGGCACAAATGCGGCTAGAGTGCCCATATATTTATATCGCAATAAGTTTAATGTTAATATGGAGCGCTAATCATTAAGACCACACGACACGTGAGAGCGTATTTGTGGTGTGGGGCATTAGGCAAACGAGAGGATGCCGTCAATAGGGACGGTATTGGCGAACTATTGATGCAAGTGGATGAGAGGATCAAGGCCGCAGGACTAGCTCATAGCCGCGCATTTCCTAGCGGCAAACCCACGTGCTGCACGATCCAGCTCAGCAGGCGACGTAGCGCAGGAGTAGGAAGTATACTCGAGAGGGCTAACTGTTTACGCGAAGTAAGCTTCGGAGAAAGATTTGCTCAGACTCCAGTGGACAAAGTGTTGTGATGGCTTAACTTATTAGACACGTATTACTTTGGACATTTTCTACGGCAAGATAGAAACTCCTCGTTTCGTGCGATGCCAGTTAGGTAAACAACTCAAATTGATATCCCACAACCTGCGAAAGTGAAATCGTTTGTTTGATTTTTCATTTGATCCTTCTAACATTAGTTTCTCTCCGTGAGCTCATGCATCAGATGCGCCATTGGCGAGGCGCATCTTTACATCTCTGATGCATCACTTTGGTGCGATGCAGCGAGTGAGACGGGTTTCATGACATACTCACACTAGATAAATACTCTTATAACGCCGCACAAAAATTAAACACTCAATGGGCGCTGGCGCCAAATCTTACGCCTCCTTCCAAGTTTAATCATTCAATGATAACATGAAAATTATTCACAGAATCTTACACACTTACTTCACATGCACATCCAAACAACAACGCACCTGCAAATCACCAGGATGGTTTAAACCGCCCCACAACCAATTGAGCAAAGGATTCACATCAAATGTATTTGGGTCTCAGTCCGATACACTAATAAAGCTGCTGTCACTGCCACAAAATCAATGACATTAAACGAGAGCTCTTATGCCCGAAGTACAGCGGAGCTGTTAAGCTTTCGGTAAGTCCGTTTCGTGCCGACAGAAAACTCGGCCTATGTGCGTCGCCGGAGCCATGCAACCGCCTCGCATCACACACGTGCGTAGGGCGGCGTCTCACCACGGCATGCGTGCGCTTCGCCTTCCCTCTCCCCAGCCGTGGAGAAGCAAGTGTTCGCTTAGCCGTGACGTCACTGATATGCTATAAAGCTCTGAGCAGCCGGCGCGCCTACAGATGTGTCACCTCTCTCGTCTAGTGCACACGCGCGCAGAGCTACCATGGGGCGTACTATGGCATGCATGCGTTTGAGTTGCTGGGGCTTGTGCTGCTTACCGGCCTGGCCGTGTGTGACCTCACAAGAACTTGGCGAAACTTAACAAATCTTGGCGACACTTAGTATGAGCATAGTTCTGCCATTTCATAACCTCGTATATCTTACCAAAACCTAGTAACGATTGGCATGAGCCTAGCCAAGCCGTGCATAACATCGCAAAACTTAGCAAAACCTAGCAACAGTTAGTATGAACCTAGCCAAACCATGTGTAACCTCGCAAACTTAGCAGAACCTAGAAAAACTAACCAAAAGCCTGAAGTAGCTCCGCTGTGACTCAGCCTTGCACCCCTAGAGCAAACTGCCCACAGTTTTCTCCCGCAAAACTCTTTAAAGGGGCCCTCAACCATTTTTTATCGAAGTCGAGAAATGGACTCTAAGTTAAATTAGTCAATTTCACCAATACTTTGCCGCAAAAAGTACTTCAATGCGCTCAGCAGATGCGGAGTTACTGACAATCAAACGTCGCGTTAGCGGCGTCGATTTTTGATGTTCACGTAGACACCAATATATTTATGATTTTGGCGCCTACGATGCGTCAAACGCGGTTGTCCTCAGCGAGCCGCAGTTAGGGAGCCTGCATGCAAACAGCGTTGCATGTAGGCTCTCTAGCCCCAGTGCGCTCACTAAGCCACTCCGCGTCGGCCGCGGTATCTACGCTACGTAGCAGACCGCAGCTACATACAACGGCAATACGTATGCGCAGCGTTTGCTTTGTCCATGACAGGGCTTAAGTGCCCGCTCGCGCTCCAGTCTGACCGTGCTACGTGGTGCGGACTGGTTTTGTCCTGCACCAGTTTGACCGAAGGATGGATGGAGGGAAACCTCAGATCATTTCAAGTTTCGCCGTCATCCGTTTTCGTTGCTTTCGCGAAGGACAGTTTCTCAATCTCCCCATGACATAGGCGTCCAATTCCAAGTCCTCACACTGGCATTGGGAATAACATGACAGGCTCTACAAAAGCCGGAACTGCATAAAGAGAATATTTGCTAAAATTTCTTTTCTCTAAAAGTTATCAGTCTACAGAGCGTAAATTGTGGACGTGTTGTATGTCTTCTTCGCGCTGTCCGTGCTGTTTCTTTTCTCTTTTTCTTGGCTGAATTCAGAGGCTTTCGAGCGCATGCAATGGCGGAAGAGCTTCGCCAAATGAAATGGCGGAAAACGCTGCTCGATCGGCTGCAGTGCACCGTAACAAGCCGACGGCAATCACTGCAGTAATTTTTAAAGGTACGATGATTTCTGCAAAAAGAAAGTGGCAAATGTAGGGGTGCGAGCATTGTGCGAGTGCAATGATGACGCAGGTAAATCTGATATATCTTTGTCCGAGAAGAGCACCTACTGTAAATCACGTGTTTCAAAACTACACTGGGCGTCGGAACACGTGATATTCGGTTTGTTGCGCGCCGATTGGAATGCTAATGGTGACGCATCCATTCGCACTTTTCGAGCCTTTATTTTCCCGACTGAAAATAAAGTCAGGGAAATAAAGGTTCGCCCATTGTTCGCTGCTAATCCTATCGTTCAACTGGCGTCGCGTAGAATAGAGCAAACACAGTACTCTGCCTAACACATCCGCACCTCACAGCATGGAGACAACAAGTTTCCAGATATCGTCGTACGAGCCTGGGAACTAGGATACAGTAAACAACTAGGGGGAGACGAGGGCGAGTACTGTTTGCATTTCAAAAACACAGGTCCCCTGTGAACAAAAGTGAGCGCCCACGAAATATTGGGCATCTTACTTTACCTGCTGTTTCAAGTACTTCTAAGTAAAACTGGCGAGTGCTAGTATATACAAGATACCCTATTGCTCTATTAACGTGCAACACTCAGTGCGAATTAGCGTGTACATGAAAAAGAATGACGATTTGCACGGACCTAGCCAGCAAAAAAATTAGCTTTGTGTACGGCTCCCCTGTGATTCCCCAATGAACATAAGACAACTTTCTCTTTAGAAAATTCGAGATAATGGCTTGCTGCTTGATTATTGAAAATTTCAGAGTTCCAGCGTGAATAGTTTTGCGCTTCTTCGGTAATGCGTGATCAAGTATTTCTATAAATTGCCAATTTGAAATAATAATTACTCATGAAGTGCTCATCAGAACAAAAAACAACTTCGCATAGGTGATAAGTACACTGTAACCAAGAAAACCACTAAATATTCTTGATCGGCCTTGAAAAGGAAGGAAGATATTTTTCATAAATGTCTATTGTTTTGCCCATTTTAATTGGAGCTTATATCAACTTCCATTTATTTAGAGGCAATATCTCTTCTTAGAAACATTGTATAAAATTTCATTTAAAGGCCCAGCAAACTTCACTTAGTTATGTTGAACAGTTTTGCCGGCAACGCCGTACAGCAGAGGGTAGTACATCAACAATGCTGTTTTTCGCTCCTGCTGCTTTCATTGCCGTTAGGTAACGCTTCACGCTAAGCTATACTACTATGTGTCATTGGAAAGTGCAGAAAGTAATCTTTCTAATGTAATATAGTTCAAATCTGTCCAAAGCGCGTTGAAAGCACAGTGCATCCGTGAACAATGTCTAAAATTAGGGGCGCGTGCTGCAGCATATAAATAAATAAATAAATAAAACTAAATGAATCTAGTATATTTTAATATTTCTTACCTCTACAACTGTTGTACCAAGATGGGTGAGTTCACTTTTAGTTCCTTGCGCATCTGAGTCTTTCTGCTTCCCTTCTGATTTAGCGTCTGTTGCGAGTGGATATACCGCTCGAACATTACTTCTAATGTCTGCATAAAAACCAGGGTTATAAGCAATGTAAGCTAAAATCTAAAGATATATGTGGAAGCAAAAATAGAAAGTAAACTTTATGCATAAGCATTTTCCTGCTTAACAACAATTATGCGTGGCTCTGCTACCGCAAACACCAGAGACCAGTGGAGCTCGGGAAAGCCTAGTAAAATAGTGGCCAACCACACACTTAGTTTCGTGCCGCTCAGGATTTCTTCGCGATGTTCTGCATAGCATGGCAATGAATTCAACCGACCACGTTCACAAGCCTCCAGATCCTAATTTCTTCGCCTACGCGAACTCTCGGCTTCCCTCAATCTGAACTCGGGGTGTTCTCTTCTGCGATGCTTGGTTTCAACTTCCGTAGCTCTCGCTTCAGTCTTTCGGAGGCAACTAGTGTCCGGTTCTCTGGCATAAACGTGCCGAGCCGCCGCCAGAGGCATCGGCTGCAGTCACGGATAACGGGCGCGTTAAGCGCGACCGTGGTCGGCGTCGGCAGAAGCTCTACGCATCCCAATACACCTGCCTCTCTCCTCCTCTCCACCTCGCATCCGCTATACTGCGCGATGCTATTTTTATACTCTGCTTTCACTCCCTCTCTCTGTCTCAGGTCTGTCCCCGCCAGCTCGGCGAAGCTATCGCAAAGCTGGTAGCGGGTATGGCGTTTTTTGCTTACGCCAACACTAAAATTTCCTTGGCCGGTAGAGGTATACCGCTTCGCTGTAAAACGATATTTTACGGCGTGAGCACGCCTGCTCAATCTGTCAATGAGTTATACCCCTGTCACACGGGCACTATAATGTCTTTAGAGCTAAAGGACTTCTAATCAAAATGAGTTTCGCCCACAGACACACGACAAGGAGCGATCTCTTTTTCAGAAGCGGTCGTTTCTGGAAGGGGAGTTCGTCGATCTCTCTTACGGGCTAAAATGAGTAGCCTTGAAACCAGTGGGTGCCAGCAATTATCACATCATAAAGAAAATAGGCAAATGAGTATTTTTCTTTCGCCTAGACTCACCATAAAAAGTAATTTTATGTCTTGCAGAAGGTGTAGTAAACCCAGTAATGCTCATTTCTCTTTACGCCGAGGTCAAGGCGAGAAAAAGAAGCCCAATGTTGTCAAACATGTGCACTTTATATTTCGAGATGCATCAGTTTATTTTGGCCGACTTTTCCCGCAGGGGCGTCTGCGTCAGCAGGCGATGGTGTGTTGCGACACCACGTACCCGAGCACACGAGGTTTGGACCATCCCGCGTCTAACCGTGCGCGGCTTAGCCGTGTCCGGGGAAAAGGGGATCCTGGAGGTTGAGCCGAAGCCGGGTGTTTGGACCTTTATGGCCCCCCGGCGGAGGCAACACACCTCTTTGGCCTCGGCTTCACGTAGACGGCACCCCCGGACTGACCCACCCGGGGGAAATCGGTAGTTGCCTTTTCCTGTCTCTCTCTCTCCCTCCAACCTTCGTCTTTCTCTCTCACTTTCCATCTCTCCTGTCCTCTCTTCACTTCGTTTTACTTCCAATTTTCCAGGCAGCAAGGGTTAACCTGGTGTAGTTTATTCATTCTTGGGTCTATTATATTAGGTTATAGTGGCTATGTACAGCTGGCGTCTGCATCTCCTTCGGGTCTTGTAGCGTCCCCTTGTTGGGCTCGGTAGGTGGGCGGCTGGCATAGTTACCGAAATCATTGTTACCTTATGGCTTTATCGTCATTCCTCCGACTCCCTGATCGCTCTCACAAACGAGGGCGCACCGAAGGTATTTTTCAATTCTATGGCAACCGAAGAAAGAACTTTCCACGTTTTTACGTGATCCACTCTGATAAATTTGAAAAGACGGTGAGAATGATCTCACCCTTTCTTGTCTCAAAATCTCTAACCGAAGTTTTCGGTCCAGGTTACAAACATCGAAAATGGCCAGTGGTGATCTGCTACTCGAGCTCTGTGATCAGAAACAACATGAAAAACTGCCCAATCTAGTGTCCTTAGGGGATGTTCCAGTAACAGCAACTCCCCACCGTACCATGAATACGACCCGTGGCGTCGTAACCGATGCTGATTTGTTGGAGCTATCTGAAGCTGAACTCCTGGAGGGCTGGAGTGATCAGAACGTCATCAGTGTCAAACGAATTAAGATGAGGCAAGATGGAAAAGAAATTCAGACCAAACACGGACTGACTGCAGAGGACTGACGGACTAGAAAGGGTTGTAAGTTACGCTAGCAGGTCGCTATCAAAGGCGGAAGCAAATTATTCCACAACAGAAAGGAGTGCCTCGCCATCATCTGGGCTACGTCAAAGTTTCGTCCCTACCTCTATGGCAGGCCCTTTAAAGTTGTGAGCGACCACCACGCCTTGTGTTGGCTAGCTAACTTGAAGGATCCTTCAGGTCGCCTCGCACGATGGAGTCTAAGACTTCAAGCATTCGACATCACCGTCGTTTACAAGTCCGGGCGAAAGCACTCTGACGCCGACTGCTTGTCTCGCGCCCCCGTCGAACCACCGCCACAAGACGACCAGGATGACGACACGTTCTTGGGACCAATCAGTGCCGACGAATTCGCCGAACAACAGCGAGCCGACCTGGAACTAAGGAGCCTTGTAGACTACCTGGAAGGCAAGACCGTCATTGTGCCGAAGGTGTTCAGGCGAGGATTGGCGTCGTTTTTCTTGCAAAACGACATTCTCCTAAAGAAGAACTTCTGGCCTCTCCGAGCCAACTACCTTCTCGTGGTACCCGCAGCATTGCGTCCAGAGGTTCTGCAAGCTCTCCATGACGACCCAACGGCTGGACACCTCGGTTTTTACCCAGCACGCTCGCGAGGATACAAGAAAAATACTACTGGCCCTGCCTCTCTGCCGACGTCGCCCATTACGTAAGGACATGCCGAGACTGTCAGCGACGAAAAACACCGCCGACAAGGCCAGCCGGACTTCTACAGCCGATCGAGCCACCTCGCCGCCCGTTCCAGCAGATCGGGATGGACTTACTGGGGCCTTTTCCGACGTCGAGGTCCGGCAATAAATGGATCGTCGTAGCTACGGACTACCTCACCCGCTACGCCGAAACAAAAGCCTTGCCCAAAGGCAGTGCCGCCGAGATAGCCCGATTCTTCGTTGAGAACATCCTCCTGCGTCACGGTGCCCCAGAAGTCCTCATCACCGACAGAGGTACGGCCTTCACGGCTGAACTAACTCAAGCCATCCTGCGCTACAGCCAGACAAGCCATCGCCGGACCACCGCCTACCACCCGCAGACGAATGGCCTCACCGAGCGCCTAAATAAGACCATCGCCGACATGCTGGCAATGTACGTCGATGTCGAACACAAGACGTGGGATGCCATCCTTCCGTACGGGACCTTCGCATACAACACGGCCATGCAAGAAACGACGCACATGGCGCCGTTCAACCTGGTCTACGGAAGGAAACCGGCAACGACACTTGACGCCATGCTACCGGATGTCTCCGACGAAGAAAATCTCGACGTTGCCACCTATTTGCAGCGTGCCGAAGAAGGTCGACAGCTCGCCCGCCTGCGCATCAACAACCAGCAGAGAACCGACAGCCGACACTACAATCTTCGACGACGCTACGTCGAGTACCAGCCCGGATTGGGTCTGGACTCCGATACGCCGACGAGGACTTAGCGAGAAACTCTTACGTCGCTATTTCGGACCATATAAGATCATCCGACGTATTGGCGCACTGGACTATGAGGTCGTGCCGGACGGTATTTCGCAATCACAGCGGCGCCGCGCACGACCTGAAGTCATCCACGTGGTGCGTCTCAAGCCTTTCTACGCCCGCTGAGGAACTTAGGTCCTTTGTTGCTTTTATTTTTGTCCCTTTCTGTACGCGTGGTTTTGTTTTCGCTTTCGTGTTTGTAGCATCGGGACGATGTTTTTTAAGGGGAGGGTATTGACACGTATACATGTTTATCTTTCACCGGTGGCCGCTTTCCACCGGCTAACAAATGTTAAACGTTATCGCTCGGCGCAGGACGCGCCTGTATCGGAAGTTTCTAGAACGTTAATCGATGCTTCTTTTCGTTTACCTGTTTTCAGCGACGCTTATGTTATCTGATTGTGGGACCGACGCGAATTGTCTAGAACTTTCTGGAAGACACGCGGGCATCAGGGATTAATCTGGAACCTTCGATGACTCAGGTATAAAAGCCGACGCGTCGCGCCGCTGATCAGATTTTCGACGATCGCCGACTGTGTTCGCCGCTGTTATTGTGCTTTGAGTGTAGCTTGCTTTTGTGGGCACAGGTTCGCCCAATAAAGAATCAGTGTCGTTATACACAGTATTACAGCTGTTTTCTTGAGCGTCACTACTACGTGACATCTGGTGGAGGTGCTAGTTCGTTCATGCACCGAACGCCCCCGCAAAGCCGCGACTCAAGCCCGAAACCGGAGGATGAGACCAACGTCGCCAAGGAACAGCGAGCTAGCCGTAGGCAGCAAGGACTTCTGCCGGAGTACGGACTTCTTCCCGAAAAGACCACTGCAATTAAGGCCAAGTCAACAACCAGAATGGCAGCACCAGCATCCCCCATCCTGCTGCAACAACCTCGGGAGCCACCGACCTTTCGTGGATCATCGGCTGAAGACCCTGAAACCTGGCTGGAGACGTATGAGAGGACCGCGACATTCAACAAATGGAGCGACGACGACAAGCTGCGCCATGTTTACTTCTCGCTTGAAGACGGCGCCAGAACCTGGTTCGAGAATAGGGAGCGTGCACTAACAACCTGGGACCTCTTCCGAGCCGCTTTCCTGGACACCTTCACGAGCGTCGTCCGTAAAGAAAGAGCTGCAGCCTTGTTGGAAAACCGTGTACAGCTCCCGAATGAGAGCATCGGTATGTACACTGAAGAAATGACTCGATTATTCCGGCACGCCGACCCCGGTATGCCAGAAGACAAGAAAGTTCGCTTGCTCATGCGGGGAGTTAAGCAGGAGCTATTCGCCGGACTGGTGGGGAATCCACCAACGACAGTCCAAGACTTTCTCTCGGAGGCTACGACGATAGAGAAAGCACTGGACATGCGCAACCGGCAATACAATCGCCGTTCGACGCCACATTACGCCGAAGTCCAAGGACTCTCCAACGACCTACGAGACACCATCAGGGCGATAGTACGCGAAGAGCTGCAGTATTGCTATCGTCGTCGCAGCCTCAAATTGCTTCCATACGCGCCGATATCGTGCGGGAGGAAATCCAGCAATCGTTAGGACTTCCCGAATCGCCGCAATCCGAGCCGGAAGCGCTGACCTACGCCGCCGTCGCCCGTCGTCAAGGCCCCCCTCCGCGCTCGCGCCAGGGCCCCGTAACGCCGCAGTTCCGACGTCCACCACCGCCACCGCCAGCACGCCCGCCCGTCGCCCAGCGCAGCTACCAGAGGAAGACGAACATTTGGCGCGCCCCCGACCACCGCCCGCTCTACTATCACTGCGGGGAAGCCGGCAATGTCTACCGCCGATGCCCATACCGCGAGATGGGCCTACGAGGGTTCGCCGTCAACGCGCCGCGTCCATTGCGGGGTGAACGACCGCGCGACATTGCCGACTACCTCGCCGGAGCCCAGTGGCAACCCCGACGACCCTCACGCTCGCCGTCACCGGGCCGCTACATCTCGCCGCATCGCCGTCAGTACAGCGGTCCCACCCGGGGCCGATCTCCCAGCCCTTACCCGGGAAACTAAAGGCAGCAACCGATGGAGGTGCGGTTGCTGTACGACGCAATGCCGAAGATCCTCCGCCGACGACGACAACGACGACGACGACGATTCGCGAATCATCACGACGAGATATCAGCACGCCGCCTAGCAACAGCCTTGACAGCACTTCGCCGCCGCAAGAAGACCGGCCGACGCGACGTAGCAGCAGCGGAGCAAGCCGACGCAGCCGTGATCCGACGCCACGACTTAACCGTAATGCTAGACGACGGTGTGCCGACTTAGACGTGCTCATCGATGGTCATAACGTCACCGCTCTCGTCGACACTGCCACCGACTATTCCATCTTCAGTGGCGCGTTCGCCGCCAAGTTAAAGAAGGTGAAGACGGCCTGGCAAGGACCCGATATCCGGACAGCGGGAGGCCACCTAATAACGCCGGCTGGAGTCTGCACAGCCCGAGTCACGGTAAACAACCGCACTTACCCGGCGAGCTTCGTAATCCTGCAGCACTTCTCCAGGGATGTCATCCTAGGTATGGACTTTCTAAACCAATACGGTGCAGTCATCGACTTAAGATCCAAGTCGATAACGCTTTCAACGCACAACGCGCTACCACCGGATACGAGCATAAGTTACCATGCCTTGAATGTGCTTGAAGAACAAGTCGCCGTTCCGCCTCGCTCCAGCGTAATGATTTCCGTCGGTACCGAAGTGCCTGCAGACATGTAGGGCATCATCGAGGGCGATCATCACCTACTGCTCGACCGTGAAATTTGCGTCGCTAGAGGCATAGCTGAGCTACGTGCATGGAAAGCAAGGGTGATGCTCACGAACTTCAGCCCTGAATACAAGCACATTAACAAAGGCACCACGGTCGCCTACATCGACGAAATAGTACAAGCCATCAGTGCTTTCGCCTTCACGGATTCCGGTGCACCTGCAACGATGACTATAATACCTGAGCCAACTTTCGACGTCAATCAGAACCTTCCCAGGCATCAGAAAGAACAACTTAAAGCTCTGCTCCTGCAATACATGGACTGCTTCTCGTCGTCGTCAAAAGTTCGACAAACCCCTGTCGCCAAGCGCCGCATCATCACCGACGAAAATGTCCGCCCACTCCGTCAGAGCCCGTACCGAGTTTCGGCGCGCGAACGTGAAGCCATAAGGCACCAAGTCGACGAAATGCTACGCGACGACATCATGCAGCCGTCCAAGAGTCCGTGGGTGTCCCCCGTGGTGTTAGTGAAGAAGAAGGATGGAACCCTACGTTTCTGCGTCGATTACCGTCGCCTCAACAAGATCACGAAGAAGGACGTATACCCCCTCCCACGGATTGACGACGCCTTGGATCGACTCTACAACGCAAAGTATTTTTCGTCGATGGACCTCAAAACCGGCTACTGGCAAATCGAAGTCGACGAGAGGGACCGGGAGAAGACTGCGTTTATAACACCAGACGGACTGTTCGAGTTCAAGGTCATGCCGTTTGGTCTTTGCTCGGCACCTGCGACTTTCCGACGTGTCATGGATACAGTACTGGCAGGCTTGAAGTGGCAGACTTGCCTCGTCTATTTGGACGACGTCGTTGTGTTTGCCTCAAGCTTCGAAGAACACCTGCGGCGCCTTGAAACAGTTCTTCAAGCAATCAAAACCTCCGGACTCACGTTAAAGCCAGAAAAGTGCCGCTTCGCATATGAGGAGCTCTTGTTCTTGGGCCACGTCATCAACAAGTCTGGAGTGCTCCCCGACCCTCAGAAAACTGCAGCCATCTCCAACTTTCCTCCACCCGCCGACAAGAAGGCAGTGCGTAGATTTCTTGGACTGTGCGCCTATTACAGGCGCTTCGTCAAGGACTTTTCGCGGATCGCTGAGCCACTGACGTACCTCACGAAGGCCGACGTCGAGTTCAAGTGGGAGACGCCGCAAGTCGAAGCATTTGAAGAACTGAAGCGACGCCTGCAATCGCCGCCAATACTTGCGCATTTCGACGAAAACGCCGATACCGAAGTCCACACCGACGCAAGCAGCGTAGGACTCGGCGCCGTTCTTGTGCAGAGGACTGACGGACTAGAAAGGGTTGTAAGTTACGCTAGCCGGTCGCTATCGAAGGCGGAAGCAAATTATTCCACAACAGAAAAGGAGTGCCTCGCCATCATCTGGGCTACATCAAAGTTTCGTCCCTACCTCTATGGCAGGCCCTTTAAAGTTGTGAGCGACCACCACGCCTTGTGTTGGCTAGCTAACTTGAAGGATCCTTCAGGTCGCCTCGCACGATGGAGTCTAAGACTTCAAGCATTCGACATCACCGTCGTTTACAAGTCCGGGCGAAAGCACTCTGACGCCGACTGCTTGTCTCGCGCCCCCGTCGAACCGCCGCCACAAGACGACCAGGATGACGACACTTTCTTGGGACCCATCAGTGCCGACGAATTCGCCGAACAACAGCGAGCCGACCCGGAACTAAGGAGCCTTGTAGACTACCTGGAAGGCAAGACCGTCATTGTGCCGAAGGTGTTCAGGCGAGGATTGGCGTCGTTTTTCTTGCAAAACGACATTCTCCTAAAGAAGAACTTCTCGCCTCTCCGAGCCAACTACCTCCTCGTGGTACCCGCAGCATTGCGTCCAGAGGTTCTGCAAGCTCTCCATGACGACCCAACGGCTGGACACCTCGGTTTTTCCCAGCACGCTCGCGAGGATACAAGAAAAATACTACTGGCCCCGCCTCTCTGCCGACGTCGCCCATTACGTAAGGACATGCCGAGACTGTCAGCGACGCAAAACACCGCCGACAAGGCCAGCCGGACTTCTACAGCCGATCGAGCCACCTCGCCGACCGTTCCAGCAGATCGGGATGGACTTACTGGGGCCTTTTCCGACGTCGACGTCCGGCAATAAATGGATCGTCGTAGCTACGGACTACCTCACCCGCTACGCCGAAACAAAAGCCTTGCCCAAAGGCAGTGCCGCCGAGGTAGCCCGATTCTTCGTTGAGAACATCCTCCTGCGTCACGGTGCCCCAGAAGTCCTCATCACCGACAGAGGTACGGCCTTCACGGCTGAACTAACTCAAGCCATCCTGCGCTACAGCCAGACAAGCCATCGCCGGACCACCGCCTACCACCCGCAGACGAATGGCCTCACCGAGCGCCTAAATAAGACCATCGCCGACATGCTGGCAATGTACGTCGACGTCGAACACAAGACGTGGGATGCCATCCTTCCGTACGTGACCTTCGCATACAACACGGCCATGCAAGAAACGACGCACATGGCGCCGTTCAACCTGGTCTACGGAAGGAAACCGGCAACGACGCTTGACGCCATGCTACCGGATGTCTCCGACGAAGAAAATCTCGACGTTGCCACCTATTTGCAGCGTGCCGAAGAAGGTCGACAGCTCGCCCGCCTGCGCATCAAGAACCAGCAGAGAACCGACAGCCGACACTACAATCTTCGACGACGCTACGTCGAGTACAAGCCCGGAGACCGTGCTGGGTCTGGACTCCGATACGCCGACGAGGACTTAGCGAGAAACTCTTACGTCGCTATTTCGGACCATATAAGATCATCCGACGTATTGGCGCACTGGACTATGAGGTCGTGCCGGACGGTATTTCGCAATCACAGCGGCGCCGCGCACGACCTGAAGTCATCCACGTGGTGCGTCTTAAGCCTTTCTACGCCCGCTGAGGAACTTAGGTCCTTTGTTGCTTTGTATTTTTGTCCCTTTCTGTACGCGTGGTTTTGTTTTCGCTTTCGTGTTTGTAGCATCGGGACGATGCTTTTTAAGGGGAGGGTATTGACACGTATACATGTTTATCTTTCACCGGTGGCCGCTTTCCACCGGCTAACAAATGTTAAACGTTATCGCTCGGCGCAGGACGCGCCTGTATCGGAAGTTTCTAGAACGTTATCGATGCTTCTTTCGTTGCCTGTTTTCACCGACGCTTATGTTATCTGATTGTGTGACCGACGCGAATTGTCTAGAACTTTCTGGAAGACACGCGGGCATCAGGGATTAATCTGGAACCTTCGATGACTCAGGTATAAAAGCCGACGCGCTTCACCGCTGATCAGATTTTCGACGATCGCCGACTGTGTTCGCCGCTATCGTTGTGCTTTGAGTGTAGCTTGCTTTTGTGGGCACAGGTTCGCCCAATAAAGAATCGGTTTCGTTATACACAGTTTTACGGCTGTTTTCTTGAGCGTCACTACTACGTGACAATATATTTGACAAACACCCTCTGTCGGAGGAAAGGGTCCTGGAAAATTGGCCCAGATGGTACTCAGCACAGAAGGCTTTTAAAGCGTTGTTCTAATTCTTCCGGAGAACTTGTCTTAGAGACAGACTGTTAGCAGTGCCGCATTCTCATTTCCTTTGTTTCTTTTTTTTCTCATCTTTCCTTTCTCTGTAACATATCTTTTCTAATATGTTTTATTCCCTTTATCCCCATTTTCCAGCAAAGGGTAGCCAGCTGGTCTGAGAACTGGCTAACCTCCCTGCCTTTCCGTCTATTCTTCCTTCCTTTCTTCTTTCAGATACTCTGTAAGCTGACATATAAATTGTTTCCATAGAACATAGTCAAAACAGTAAAAAATGATGATTATATGGGCGTATCAGCTCCTAGGTACAATGCGGGTTGCATCTTTTTTTCTAGGCTTCTGGTGGGAAGATGTGTCGAAATCCATAAGCACGTGAACAATTCTCTCATCAAATTGTTTTGAAAGATGTCCTGTAGCTAATCTCCAAGTAATGTTTGGTGCCTACATGCTCATTCACGTTCACGATGAAAGAATATTTTTCTCGCTTTAAAAAATTTATACCGCAGTGAATGCAAAGCAGCCTTCTTATAATACGATAATACGTCCGATAAAAAACTCGACGGAGTTTGAACTTCTCTTGTTATTACTCACCTTCGCACGGCATTGCTTATTGATAAGACTGGAACTACTCTAGTACGTACAGACAGACAAGAGTTTAACACTGCGATTTCAAACAATACGTGATTATTTTCTTGTTTAAACACCTCTTCGTTCAAAGATAAATGAACAAAATATTATCGCAGTCAATATAGAACTTCTTGGCAAGACAACGAGATTCAAATTCTTCATAATCATTTAACTGTTGCATACATATGTTCTTGCTTACTTTAATCGTGTTTTTTTTTTCACAATTTTCGGCGTACCTGTGATGTATCACAAATACAAGTTATGTTTAGATTATGTCACTGCAAGAGCAGCCTATGGTTTGTGTTGTTCTCAATTTATTCCATAATAAAATATTCATCAGGTTTAATTCAAAAATAAAGATATCATAACCGAAAAAACCGGCAGATCCCACACCCTGTGGGAATTGATGTTTTGCGAAGCAGTGTGCGGGGAGCCTACCAAGTTAACGAAACGACCATGAGAGCACCAAGACGTATGCGGCTCTTTCATGACCTACATGACACACATGTCATGAATCCTCAGGGGTCCCTTTAGCTACACCTACAAGACAGCCAAAGCCTTCGTAATGCTCATGACTATGACTTCGACCATCAACCTTTAACCTTTTCCTTCACCTAGTACCACATCCGAACCCATTCTATTGGTTTTTTAGTGTTATTCTTTTTTCGCGGATTTACTCATTTTTGCTGAGTCATGATCGTGACTATGACTTCTACCAGCATACTTTTGTGTTTGTTTCACTTGGTACCCACGTCCGTACCCATTTCAGTGGTTTTTGAGTGTTAATCTTCTTTGCTGGGTCATTGTCATGTCATGGTATTTATGTCACGTCACGCATGTCATGGTATTTATGTCATGACCTATCATTTATGTTGTCATACACTCCTGTCATACTATGCCAATTTTGGTAACTACCAAGTTAACGAAACAACTATGAGAGCACCAATACGTAGGCGGCTGTTTCATGACCTACATGACACGCATGTCATGACATTGCCATATAATTTATGTTCGTCATATACTCTTGTCATACTATGCCAATTTTGGTACATACCAAGTTAACGAAAGGACCATGAGAGCACAATGTCGTAGGTGGCTAGATAGATAGATAGATAGATAGATAGATAGATAGATACTGTCAAAGTAGCAAATGTTCGCCAAGAAATGCTTCGCATTTATAATTCGAATTAAACATAATCGCCTCGACGGCCACCACTAGAAAGACCACGCTATGACGTAGAAGATGGCACCATGTGACTCGCGTTTATGTCTTTTCCGCAGCCATCTGGATGGGCGATTGTAACCTTGAGTGTAGGGTTGTAGATAATGTTTAATTCGTAAGGCCGCAATTTAGTTTCCCACTCTTAAGCCGCATACACCCTAGCGGCAAAGCGCGTGCGGAGCGCCGCCGGCGGCAGTCACAGCATAGACTCATCCCCCCTTCTCGAACTAACCGTCAGCTCCGTCCGGGAAAAGGACTTTAGAATTGCTAGTAAGTACCGCGGAGACTTCCGCTTAACACGTGTTGTCATGGCAATCGTGGAGCTCCTAGGTGCCTGGGGACATAATCGCTTAGGGACTTTTGAGGCACTGGTCTCCGCTGAGCGTGGCTCTCTTATCTCCGGGACCAGCGCAGCTCCTACGTGCGAGGGAATCGTTTAGGGCGCGTTGAATGTCTGGCCCACGCTGGCCGCGCTTTATTATTGTAGCGTTTGTTCTAGTGGCGGAAATCCTTGCAGTAGTGGTGGTGTGGCTTGACGGCTTTTGATCTCGGTGAACTGTGGTGGTGTAAACAAGCGGATACCGCTCGCGTTTGTACCCCGGTGCGGCGCCGGAAGCCGCAGTGCCGGGTGCCGACGCGAAGCGGTGGTCGTTGGGTGCGTAGCAACACCCCAAATAAAAAAAATACTGCTCCAGTCAGGTAGACTGCTCCCTCCTTGATAGTGATATTATATTTGGATCATCAAAACAGTGATGCGTTTATTTAGGAATATCATCGTTTCTCTCTCGCACCCTGTAAATCCGCTTGTTTACCCCACCACAGTTCACCGAGATCAAAAGCCGTCATGCCACACCACCACTACTGCAAGGATTTCCGCCACTAGAACAAACACTACAATAATAAAGCGCGGCCGGCGTGGCCCAGACATCGCCCGACATTCAACGCGGCCTGAACGATTCGCTCCCTACGCACGTAGGAGCTGCGCTCGGCAAGGTCGCTGCGCGCGGTCCCGGGGATAAACAGAGCCACGCTCAGTAACTAGCAGCCGCCGGGCCAGACCAGTGCCTCAAAAGTCCCTAAGTGATTATGTCCCGAAGCGCCTAGGAGTCCACGATTGCCATGACAACACGTGTTAAGCGGAAGTCACAGTGACCGCAGTGCCAAGCCCCCGCTGTATCTACTAGCAATTGGAAAGTCGCGTCCGGGAACTGACGCGTGCAGACGATAGTGCGAAACTAGTTTCCGGATGCCGTACGCGAGTAGGAACGAGCGATCGGGTGGGTCCGCATGAAACCAGTTTCCCGCGCGCACGTCACGGAAGCGGTCGCTCGCTTTGGTTTCCTTCTCCGCGGCACGAGGCAAACCGCAAAAAATCGGTACAGCAACGATCCCTCCCGCGGCAAGAAAAACCTGCTTCGCGGCTGCTTCCGCGGCGCGCCGCACGCGTTTTGCCGCTAGTGTGTACGTGCCTTTACAGCATGGTTTACTGCTCGGTGCCACGGCGGACGTATTCATCCGAGCCGGACGCCAGTTTTTTTCGCCTAACTCGAAATAACGTTACAGCGGTATGCTTGGCAGGCAAAGTAATTCAACAGTTAATAAGATGGTGATCGTAAGAGTTGAGTAAGCAATGCAGACAGGGCATGTAGCCTGCTCGCTTGATATTTCATCAGTCAACATACCCGACGCAGAGATGCATGCGCCCACGCGGCAGAACCACTGATTGAGCAGACAGAAATACATAGAAACAGTTGAATTTCCGCGCATTAAATTAGACCGGTAATAAATCATCGTCGCGCTATAATTCTGGCGAAAGTGGCAAGCCGCACTTCCCGCAATAAGTGTTGTGGACAGTACTGATATTGCGGCAAAAGTGTGGATAGCTATTTTATTAAAGATCATGCTAACGGAATAACCAATATAGAAGCATCATATTGCTGGCTCGCTAAAAACCATTTGCTGCCCTACACACCAGACTGGGATGTACGCGCTAGGTTGATTTGCAGCCGAGACGCCACACATACAACGCTTAAAACATGCAAGCATTTCAAATTAACCATGGCTGAACCGCTGATGACACCGATCACATCGCTGTCGGTATCACGTAATGTCCGTTTTGCTTCACGGAGAGGTGCCAGCAGATGAGGCCGTGGTATGTCCTCGAGGCCAATATTATTGCACTATAAAGTACAGCAACAAACACCGACAGTGTTAGTGAAACCAGTCGTTGGTATTTATATTACTGTATTATGCAGGAGCCTATATGGTTGCTCGGAACATGCTTTCTGGCGTTAGGAGTGCCCACCTGGTTTCAGTCAAGATGAGCCCCACTCCAGACAGTGGTCGTTGTTTCACGTTCTGGTAAGTTATCGTCAGTCACATTCATTGTTCCATGCAAATGATTTTGATGCTTCATTCATGACTCCCCATGGGCATAAACCGTGTCAGATAAAGCAGAAAGTTCCCATAATGAAGCTTATGACATATTAAGGCGAAAGGCTTAGATGGTTCATGAGTCGAAAATTTGACCGTCCGGAAAGTTCAATGCGCAAAAATGAAGGCACGAAAATTGTTGGTGCCACCAGGCCACATAGTGCCACCAAAGTGCCACCAACAGAAGTCGTGTGTTCAAGTACTTCTAATTGACTGTACAATAATTAAGACAGAGCTCACTAAGGCACTGGAACCCACGACCCTTGGTGGGAGTCGAACCCAAGACCTTCAGGTGTTACTTAAGGCGAAGTTAATTAAGGCACATTTAGTTATGATTGAGTCAATTAACGCACTCGAACCCATTACCTTTGGTGGGAGTCAAACCACCTTTGGTGGGAGAAAACAAGTAATGGGAAATAACAATGCATTCGAATGATTCATGGAGCCACCGTTCCACATGGTGCCACAAGAAAATATCCTTGGTTCGATTGCCTAAATAACTCTACCTTAATTGAGATAGACTTAATTATGGCACTAGAACCAAATACCTTCAGTGGGAGTCGAATCCAGGACCTTTGGTGGTAGAAAACAAGTAACACGAAGTAACAACGCATTCAAATGAGAATGTCATGTAATTGAATGAATGTCTCGTGAACGCGCAAGCTTTCGCCTTCATCCTCTTTGCATATACTAAAGCGGCTGTTAACTTTTTTACGCATATACCACAGAAATATGTACGAATTTGCACCCGGCGCATTTATTCTCATTTGCAAATAAGAATTCTTGAAACACTTTCATGATGCACTAAAATAGCAGTGTATCTCATATCCCAATGCATGATAGTTTTGCTAACCTTACAGCAGATTTTCAAAGCAGGAGAGGTGTAATGCCTACGCATAATTATAAATAGCAGATATTTGTGGCATTCAGTGCAGGAGTATCGTTTTCGGAAATGTGGCGAGGTGTCAGTTGTGAAACAGGAAAAAGGATATTTTGAGGAAACTTGAACTTCAAATCTTGCTTTTCACACCAGTCAAAACGAAAACAAATATTTGAAGGTCGCTAAAGTTTCGCCTTTCAGAGTGGAACGCGATAGCATTCAAAGATCCCTGACTGCTTGTCAGGCTTCTCGGCAACTGTAGTTAACTTTTTTATCCACCTTCTCTTCCGCGCGCCGCTACCGAGGAGGCGAGCGCCATGTGGATGGTGTTATTGCAATGAACTGACCGGGGCGCGTCGCTATATGAATGGTAGAATTACTGAAAAAGGGACTTGTGTTTGAGTTTCCGCGTAACAGCATTACGTCGTCTCGTATATTCAAATTACAGTCCGACACTGCCACCTCGATAGGTTGTGGTTAACTCTTAATTTAAAATATTTCTGACGTATTTTACTTTGAGAAATTCAATTAGTTAACTAAGGCGTCTGCGCCACGCGGAGGGTCTGGGTGGTCGGTGTGGTTCAAGATTACTTTCTCGGGCGCGGCCGCCGGCGCCAACGCCGGATTTTCTGTGAGACGGGGCCCTTAATTAGCGCTATCTCGTTAAACTGCGCCGTGGGGAAATCGTAGCGTGAAAAAATGTAGATCTAAATTGAGAGTTTTAGCGTGTCCGGTATTCTCATATACGCAATGGCAAATGCAGAGTCGGGGTTTCAGAATCTGGTAGCGTCATTTTGTGACACTTCGTCTAACACCAATGCCTTACAGACACATTTTTGTGTTTCATGAGTATTCTTGTCGAAAAACACTTAAACAGGAAACGTGTTCGCGATTACACCAGTGCTGTAAATATACAACAAGCAGCAAAGGAGACAACACCTGGTTACCTCCACTACTAAGTATGTAGTTGTCTGGCTGAGCTCTGATTCACTAGGTGACGCTGCCAACTTCATCCCGCAACTTCACGCCTACGGTAGCCTGGGGTGCTAATATGGACATGGTAGAAATCTGCCATATTGGAAAAGTTTGTAATGATGGCATTTTGAGCCAATGAGAGAGGCCCTGAGACTGCTATGACCTTCGTGATTGGCACAAAATGCCGCCATTACCAAGTTTGACAATATGACGGAATTCGATAATCTCCTGAATAGCACCCTCTGTAATTCACAGACGGTAAGAAGTCTGCGCCATAAATTAGAACTCGAATTGTCTCTCTAGGTACAACATGTGGCACCCAAACGTTGGCTACTTGAACCTTCTACAGCGTGTGGGTAACGCATCCACCAGCCTGCTGTGGACGCGCTCGGGACCTCAGGGAAAAGAGTGGAAGCGAGGTCAAGTGCAACTGCACTCAGAAGATCCCCACCAGGTGAGACAATAATTATGACAGCAGCTCCTTGCAAATATTAATATTGATTCAGATCGTCAGAGAACTAAGACGTAATTGGGGTCAGATAATGTTTTGCTGCACTGATCTCGCAAAAAAAGTTGCAGTTTCGCCCGAAAAGCGAAGCATCGATTGCAACAGAAAATTAGTGGACAGCTATACGAAGTAAGGACATTAGTTTTATTGGCCGTATAAGCTTCAAAACAGATGCATACAAACTAAATTAACAGGCATGGTGTCACGCGTGCACAAACAAACATGAACGCCTCTCACTCGATGACCGCGGAAACTCGCTATCAGGACGCTGTAGTGAGTAAGCGCGGCTACAGTAGCGGCGGCGAATCGACCTTCGTGCCGCCGCTCGCATCAACGTGAACCACGCCGCGAAAAGACAGCGCAGGGCGGACTTTACCCCCACTGCAAATGGCGATCAAGGTACAGCCGCGCGGCGTAGAACCCCCCACCCTGCCCTCCGCCCCGATCCTTGCGGCCAAGCGGGCGCGCGGAGTTGAAACCCCCCCCATTCTCCCTGGACCCCTCTGTACCCGCCCTCCGGAGCGTTGCGCGCGACTGTAACTGTAAGACGGGGCGCTGCCTACCCGCTTCCCGCCCTTGCGTGCCGGAGGTTTAGCCGCGATCGCCAGCGCACCCTCGCACACTTTCACTCGCACCTGGGGAACACGGCGCGCGGCCACGATTTTATCGCCCGAGGACTTTATACGAAACCTCACGGCGAGGGCGACGCCATCGGCAGAAATGCGCCTGGTGTGTCCATACAATTGCTTTCGGAATAATATTGACGCGACAAGATGTGCGCTTTGCGTGGACGGAAGACCAAGAGCAGGCCTTCACTGAATTGCTCAAACGCCTTGAATCCGCTCCAGTGCTGGCGCATTCTGATGACACCGCGGCAACTGAAATTCACACAGACGCAAGCAACATAGGACTCGGGGCCATTTTGGTTCAATAACAAGATGGCGCAGAACGTGTAGCTGTGTACGCGAGCCGTAGTTTCACAAAAGCAGAATCTAATTATTCAAACACGGAAAAAGAATGTTCAGTAGTCGTGTGGGCCATCAACAAGTTTCGACACTACTTATACGGTCGGCCATTTCGAGCGACCAGTGATCACCACTCGCTCTGCTGGCTTGCCAATCTACGAGACCCGTCAGGTCGCCTCGCTCGTTGGAGCCTCCGCCTCCAGGAATACTACATAACTGTTGTCTACAGATCCGGCCATAAGCATAGCGACGCTGACTGCTTGTCACGTTCTCCTATTCCCTTGACATCCTCCGACTTGGAGCTAGATTTGCCGTTTCTTGGTGTCGTCTATGTGGTGCGCATGGCTGACTATCACCGTGCAGACTCTGAGGTGCTTGCAGTCATCCAGTATCTCGAGGGAGCTGACGTTGTTGTCCCACGCCCACTTTCACAAGGATTGACGTCGAACTGCCTGCGGAACGATTTCCTGTACAAGAATAAATTCAAGAACAGCCAGGAAACGTTCCTTTTCGTCGTTCTGATGGCGCTGCGCGAGGAAGCTTTACAGGCGTGTCACGCGATCCCTGTGCCGGCCACTTAGGCTTCGCGAGGACATTAGCGTGCATACGGCAGAAATACTATTGGCCACACCTATTTTCGTCGGTTCTGCGCTATGTGCGAACGTGCCGTGACTGTAAGACGCGTAAAGTCCCACCCGTCAATGCCTGCCGGCCTCCTTTAGCCTTTGGATCTGCCTCCGGCGCCGTTCCAGCAAGTGGGAATGGACCTTCTTAGTCCGTTCCCCACGTCATTCTTACAAAACAAGTGGATAATCCTGGCAACTGACTAACTCGCTATGCTGAGACGAAAGCTGTGCCGCGGGGAACTGCTGCTGAAGTCGCCAGCTTCTTCGTCCACAACATCGTGCTTCGTTAGGGCTGTACTCATTACTGACCGCGGTGCAGCGTTTACAGAGGAGTTATTGCAACAAGTCGTCATGCTGACGCACACCGACCACCGAAAGACCACAGCCTATCATGCCCAAACTAACGGCTTAACAGAGCGCCTAAACAGAACATTGGCCGACATGCCCTCCATGTACTTTGATGTGGAACACACCACATGGGATGAAATTTTGCCATACGTCACGTTTGCTTACAAAAAAATCACTGCATATCCACGAGTGAATGATGATGAGTGGGCGAAGCACCGGGGGATCATTTGGGTAACCGTGAATCCCCCGTACATTGCCCACTCGACATGCAAATGAATGACAACACATGTGTACCGTATATACAATGTTGTTTTATTGGTCGTACGTGGTATTGAGTTGCAGGCTTCGTTTTCCCGTCAATTAGACTGCCTTGTGATCAGTGCAGCAGCACGGCGACGCCGGCAAGCGACACAGAGGCGGCGAGAGCACGGAAAGCGGCGGCAAAACACCGGAAGCGTTCTCCGGAAGCCGGAGCTTCGCGTACATATACTATATATATATATATATATATATATATACAGCGCTTATATAGCCCTTGTGAACCGCAGCGCCCCTAGCGGTCTCCATGCAAACCAGAGCTACGGACAACGGACGACGAGGGAGGGACCAGGCTAGGCCCTAAGGGGCTTCGCCCCTAATACCGCTGTGCAGGAGGTCACCGAGTTTACACCGTTCGAGCTCGTTTACGGACGTCGCGTTACAACCCCCTTAGACGCCATGCTCCCGGTGGACCACGGAACCACAAGGAATGACACCACTGAAGAGTTCGTCGAGAAAGCCGAGGAAGCTCTCCAGCTTGCTCGAAATCGCATCCGCACCCAGCAGAATACCGACGCCTACCGTTACAACCGGACCCGATGGAACGTCCAGTACTCACCAGGCGACCGCGTGTGGGTGTGGACACCTATCCGACACCGTGGGCTCTCAGAGAAATTGTTGCGCCGCTATTTAGGCCCCTATGAAGTTGTACGCTGCCTCAGTGATGTGAACGACGAGGTGGTGCCGCAAAGCTGTGATCCTGGTTCGAACCGACGCCGTCCTCGTGCTGAAGTCGTCCACGTAGTGCGGATGAAGCCGTACTACGCACGCGAGGGATAAGCAATCCTCACGAACCGCTTCAGCATAGAATACATTTCTGTATGTTTTTTTTTGTTTTTCCATGTTGATACTCTTGCCCATAGCGCTCGCCCGCTGCCCTTGAAGCGACCGGACCGGTTGCTTTCGAGAGGGGAGCAATGATGCGAAATAAGTTGGCGCGTGATGACACTGGCCCCTTGAGTTGAGAACGATGAAGTTCATGGTTGCGCGCGCGCTCGCCGAGGACCAGCCATTGCTAAAGGCAGACGCTTTTTTTGCCAATCTATCCCTGGTCAACTATTTTAGCTGTACTAGCTGGGTGACAATATTGTGAGGAAAAGTACTACTGCCCGCATGAAAGTGCTCATCAGATCTGCAGACGGGACTTATGTTTGTGCCTCGAAGTTTGCTTTCATATTTAGTAAATTTCAATTTGCCGTATTGAATAGGCTTATTTGACTGTTTTATAAAGTAGCTTGCGGTGTCAGGGCATCTTTTACATCGGGCACTCTGCACTTTCTCTGTGTTGCTCTCTATGCGTCATCAGTGCAGTGATGTCCTTTGGTATGGAGCGTTATCGAGAAAAGTAAAGGTCGAGATGGACTGTAGGTGAAGAAACTTATATGATGAGACACTGTGATGCTGCATGAATTTATTATACGCGCTCTATATGGTAACTTACAGGCATGCAACTTTGGTGGGTTGAGCCTAGTGGGCGGACTATCATGCAATTGTGCCATATTACTACTGTCCGGGCGATCGAGTGCTCACAAGTTTACCGCCTGGCAACACGACGAAAGGCACGGCAACGGCGCATCAGCGTGCACTGACATAAATTGCATTAGAACGCTGCGTCATGCAGTTCGCCCCTGCTACTGCTCTACTTGGTGGGAAAGCACGCAATGAGTTGTGGACGCCAGAAAATGATGCAACACCTTGTTTGCGACAGCCATTGCACAGAATCCGCCACCAACACATAGGGGTCACCCTCATGCCGTGCCTACACCGCCCGCGTTCTCCAAAAAGGCTTACATAGATCCCCCTATAAGGAGCCTTTCTAGACAAGACCAAACAAAAAAAAAACCTAGGGACACCGGAACTGTTGACTAATGGTTTTGTAATTAGTCATCCACAGTACTTCCGGCTCAGTAAAAAGAAAGGAAAAAAAGAAGCCAAACTATATTTCTCATTTGGACAACAAACTGTTGCCGAAAACATTTTTATCAATTTGCATGCCATTGGTCAAAATATAGTAAGTCTAATGAATATTATCAAAATTTCAGTGGCACACCAGTTTCTGTGCAATATTTTTAAATCCGATGCATTGCCACGTTATTGCTAATGAAACTGGTTTAATAGGACAGTGCCAGACGTCAATCTCAGTTCAATTACTGTTAGGTCACTTTCAATTGCTCCTTATTTTAGATCCAGTAAGTCGCTCTTTATATCTTGGTATATTGGTTAATAGTTATTCAGGACTTGCTGGTGCATCTCTTACAAACTATAAGCACAATATATTCTTTACGCGACCAACAATTTAATTTTTTGTAGTTTTATTGGGACTAAATATGTAAATATGCATTGAGAGCCATGGATGTATAATGCCAATAAAAAGGTAGAAGTAAATGATATGCTAGTCTAAAATAATGCAAATCCTCATGTCTAACACCTGGAAATTCTCGGTCGCCCAAATAATTCTAGCATGTGTAACACTTTCACAGGTCAAATTTTTCGAAATTTCAGATATCTAATTGCAGTGAGTAGCTGTTCAATCACGTGTAGTTTGTGTAATCAAGAACCGAGAATTTGTGCTCTATGACCAAGTGAAAATTACAAATATGAAATGCTCTTTGATCAAACTTGTCTTAGACCTAATGAGAACATTGGGCCCTACTAGGACTTGTTGGCACCACTTCTGTAAAAAATTCATTGGTCCGATTGAAAATTCCAAATGTATTTTTGTTTTATTTTATTCGGGCCACTACCACTGAGCATTTTTCTTCGGTGACTTTACCGATCGGTGAAAATGCTTTGTTGACAAATATCGCTGATCGTTGCAAGTAGTTTTCTTGTGTCATCGTTTTTCGATGTTTTCTTGCATAAAATATTGCAGCTTGTCTTTGAAGCCAAGCTCAGGCCCAGAATTCCCGGCATGATCGCCATTGACAACTTCGTCCTCAACGACACCCGCTGCAGCAGCGACAAAGGTACGTAACAATGTTTTCCACTGTGGTAGAGCTGTTAAAATATTTAGGAACTCCCCAAATTCTAATTTACTAAATTTTCATTACCAATAAGTGTGAGAAACATAAAGCAATAAGAAGTACATTTCAATGCAATATCTATTTCAGCTGTGGTGCTTGTTGCTAACATAGACTGCACTAAGGTGTGGCCAATTGTTATGGTCTTTACCAGATCTTTTTGATAGCGGCGTTGAACCTTAAATGACAAGTCTATCGCACCAAAGCAAACAGTGCTCCATTTCCATTTCCGTGAACAAAACATCAAAATGATATAGTTGAAAAAATTACCAGTAATATTTTGAGATAGGCTTAAAGTACCATTTTGCTGCGACAACGACAATTTTTATACAAGTACGGTGGATTGGTTGATATGATTTAGGCAGGAATGGAATATATTATAGGCCAATTCCACGATAGATCAAAGCAGCTGGTATATCTGATATTTCTTACATTACTGATAATTTTACAGAATATGCACACGTAATTCTAATCTCCTACTTGCTTTTGAAGAAATATGTTAGTAACCCGGATAAAATTATCAAAGGTCGTCGGGAAATGACGACAATTTTATGAAATCTGCCTGTCTGAACTTCGCAACAATGCTTGAAAGCCACGCATGTGTAATATACAAAATATGTTGATTTGCAGTGCAAATAGAGGTCAAGTGAAAGTAGCTCACCGCATTTTCCGCATTGTTGAGCATAGTAACTCTTTCAAAAATTCTTAAAAACGCAACGTCTTTCAAATGTGCTTATCTTTAGGACTCTGTCCCTACGTCTGTCTATATCCCAGCTAGTTGCGATTTACAGCAGAGATAGGCGTTTAGTTGCATAACGAACCTACGCATTTTTATTCTTCTAATAATTTTTAAAGTTCTATTTTTTACTCAAGCTACGAAATTATAAAAATGCTATTTTATTGAAAAATGTCTACAAAAACACTCATTTCAATCTCATAAAAAGTGCCCCCAATTGTTGTCTGAGGACTCCGTAATAATATTAATCAACATATGCGGTATCATTCTTATTTGAACACAGTTACAGATGTTCGAATGCCGTGTTTTAAGAGAGTTGTCCATTGTACGGAAATGAGCGTTTCTTGTGAAAACGTTATTCAAGGAGACGGCTCCTTCTCTTCTGAGCCTGAGCGGATATGCCTTGCAGTCTCATCCACTAGAATGTGTAAATTGCAATGTTTGCCATAGGGTCATTTGTTAAAAATTTATTTAGTTAAGTTTTGTTTATTAGTTGAATGTGCATTTGAATTTTTTCTGCAAGTAATGTCCGCCTGTTTGAGTAGACCAACTCATGGACTAGAATTGTGCTATCTGTCAGAGGCAGTTAAAAAAATCTCGAAAGTGTTCGTTGAAAATGCCTGTATATGGGGAACACCACGATGACGGCGACAGCGACGCCGACGGCGGCAATTCGCCTATAGAGTCCATGTAACTGTTATCGCAATAGAAGTAACTATGCAGCAAGATGAGTTGCATACGAATAAAGTTAACAAATAACTTACACTAAGAAACACTATGACGAAAATAAAATGTAGAGAAGTTTCATTTAACCACGGGGTGGTGTACTCCCTCACTTTTTGGTGAAGAAATGTACTTCAGTCTTAGGTCTTCAACGGCGGTAATTGTTACCTCTTTCAAGAGAAATGTACGCGTATTTGCAAATACCCATGTGGCATATTAATAAGCAAATTTCAGTAGTTGGACAACTGAGCAAGTTTTTAAAGCGAAGCTTTCTATGTCTCATTGATTAGTCCGCGAGCGTCGGAAACGCATTGCAGGAAAGCCAACTTACACAATGGAACTATCTGCGCATCTGCGCACACCATAGAACAACAGCGCACGACATACGTATCGTAGAACACTGCAGTTAACATTCACAGTTGTACTGATAAGAACAATGGGAACTGCAACGCCCCACTACCCAGATGAACTGTATATCTGCTGTTGTCGATACACAGGATCGGCCGTACGGGCACGATCACGCGCGCGCTTACGTTCGCGTACGGCAGCCTCTTCTTCTGCATGCCGTGCGCTGCACCCTCGGCCTACCCATGGTGACGGCCGGGAATGAATTGCGTTACGCGCGTAATGCAATGCAGATATATACAATTCGTCTGGGTAGCGTGCTGTTGCAGTTCTCATTGTTCTTATCGGTACAACTGCGAATGTAAACTGTAGTGCCCGTATCGGCAACGGCAGAGCCTCTGACCGTCTACCACAGCGATCACAAGGCAATGCTGTGCAAGTGTAGAGTCGTCCATGAAAGTGTGAGTGTGTGCGTGTGATCAACGGCGTGATCTAAAATAAAGGCTATGCAACCTAACTACATGTCTCTTCATTCAAATTCAATTTTCAAGAAATAGAATCTTAAACAAGCAATGAAATCACACATGCATCGCATCGGGTCTCTCAGCATTTCTTGGTTTCGTTGCGGGATCGTTGTCTTTGGACTTCGACTTAGTTTGAGCTCAGTTTGCACGGGAGAAAGCTTCGCGTTCAACCATCTTCCTTTAAGACAGGGGCTTTGATTTTTTTCCTTATAAGATTAATATGCTTAGCCTTCATTATGGCTTGTTTATTGTAGTAAAGCATGTAAAAAATTAGTCTTTTAGTTGTCGTGTTTGCAACAATCCTGTTGCAAGCACGACAACGTGTGTTGTTGTGCTTGCAACAGGATTGTTGACACGGTGTGATGTATAAAATAAGGTAAGCAATATAAGAGCATACATTTTTTTCCATTTCTTCAAGCTTATCTATATGAGTGAATATATGTGTTCAGCACCGAGGAGGCAGTTCAAGCACTGTTCCTTTAAATGTTTTGCAGGGAAAATATAGTATAACGTGTGCTCATTTTTACAAGTTCGCTGCGTGCTTTGCTTTTTATATTTGTTCAATATCTCCGCCCAACCTGAAAAATCAAGCGTTTGTTCCGAATATTTTTGAGGGACCTTTTTTAGGATGTGATGGGTTAATTATCAAGTGCGGTAATTTTCGATTGAATAATTTTTATGGGGGATTTCTTTTTAAATATTAACAGCCTGATCACAAGCTCACAGCTGCCACACAGCTAGGCCTTTTAGTCGCCGCTCTTAGATAGCAGAGAGTAAAAAGTCACACTGTAAAAGCTCTAGATGTTTTCGTTAATTCATTGGCACACAACAATAAGGCTGTCATCAAACGTGAAAGCTAAATTGAGATATTTTTCTTTTTGAAATACCCCGTAGGAGCACCTGCTTGTAGATACTATAGATATTGTGGTCTTTTGGTAATTCTTCCTTGCTCTATTTCAAGCAGATGGAGCGTGCAACTTCGAGTCCGATTCGTGTGGATGGCTACTGAACAACTGGGAACGTACAAGTGGAAGCAGCAGTGTGTTGCCTGCAGTTGATCAATCCACTATGTCGCCCTCAGGTAAACTCCAAAACAACTTGAAGGTACACTGTTACGCGATTTAAGATGGCACGTACACTGTCAACGACCGATTTTCCGGACGCCGGAATTTTCGGACATGCCCGAGAATTCGGAAGGCTTCGTGGCACCGCCGCGTACCTATTAGAGTTAATTTATAAGAAAGTCTGAAAATTCGGACGAGAAATCCTTTGCCGTCCGACTTTCCGGACTTCTTGCCGTGACCGCAGGTCCGAAACCGCGTTAATGAAAGTCACTGCCGCCGCCATTTTGATTATCTCGCCGCCTCGAACAGGCGCTCTCGCACGCAGAACCTCTGGCAACCGTAGCCCCCACCGCGGCAATGCTAGGCCTAGCTGCTTCGGCGTTGGCTATTAAACTTCTTGCCGTTCGGTGGAGTGTTTTTCATTGAGATAATTCGCCGCTGTCAGCAATGGCACCGACTCCACCTTTGTAAACCTCGCGATTAGCGTCGAAGCTCGAAAAGCACGACGCATTGCTTGATGTCGGTTCGCAAAAGTCAGCTTCGCCTCAATAAAGCAGTGTTACGCGGTGAAGCATAACAAAAGTGGGACGGGGCAATTGTGATGGTGCACAGTGTGTTTTCCATAATTACAGACGCTTGCACCCGCCGCCTCCTGTCACCGTACGAGCACCGATATGCCTCATGAATGTACTGGCAAGCCTTCAGAGATTTTTCGGACGTGCCTGTGGTGATTTGAGCCCTTAGAGGCAATAAAAACATGCATTCATTTTTTTTTCGGACTGCCTCATTTTCCCGGTGTAATCGCGGCCCCTACGGAGTACTAAATATTGTACGTTGACTTTATCAATTTCTTCTCAATAATTGTTACTCGGGACACGGCGACTTCTGCCTGCCGTGCGAACATGCACAAAGCAGATTAAAAGTTAAACATTCCTTCTCGCGGAACACTGGCATTTGACTCAGACATCAAGCCGCTTTGACATTTTCGGTAGAGCTGTAAGTGTGGTCTTTTATATCCTGATCAATTGGTAATTTTTTTTTACTTCTACGCGAGTGATGTGCAAGCTCCGTTTTGACTGGAGAAGGTGTGTTCGCTTACATTTTTCAAGGTGTTTCAGGCAAATACGTTTATTTTCTCGAGAGTGGCTCAGGTATACGTCGTTAATAGTAGGAAGATGCGGGACGCGTCAGAATTGTTAGCAGCTCCTTGTCTAGAAACCCAATATGCCCTAATATCTCCATCTTCAACAACAGCGTCTTAAATTCCATCTAAAAAACCTCAGGCACACTTCTGAAGATTAGCATGAAGGCACAGGCATGTTAAAGGTCTGTATCAGGTAGGAAACAAAGTGTTGTTATTTAGGTGAGCTCATGTAAAGTGCTATTATGCTAATTATTTTACTTTGAATAATAATCGCTACTTGTGATTTTTTAGGGTTTTCTTATTTGCGTTTGGCGTGAAAAAAAAACACTAATTCTGGACATTTTTAATGTTCGACATGGCATTCACAAATGCACAGCAAAGAAACTTTCTTATAGTTCATGTTCCCTCCAACCAGGCCCTTTCGATGTCCCATTTGCGAAACAACACATGGGCCAATTTTTTAAAATACCTGGGTGATAACTAACCCATGGCATATGAACTCGTTAATTGTTGCATCAGCTGTGGGAAAACTAGAAATCGCAATACCACGATATTGTGCAATGCTCCTACGTAAGAAACTTAAAGAATACTGATTAAGTGCGACTGTATCAGTGGGATTACCAGTCATAACCTTCTTTCCGCATGATTTGCTCTATCGAGCATGGCAAGTTGGAAGCGATACACTGAAGTAAAATTTCATTTTGCCCGTCACTGGCGCCGCATCAGTCAAGCGAAACTCGCATATTGTACTACATCGAAACCCGGTGTTTAAAGTGGGATCGCAAATGGGACACTGAAACAGATCTGCTCTCTGACATTGTAACGTGCGCATTTACCTCATGATAGTTTGTTTTGGTCAAATGATGCATAAAATTACAGGAAGCTACGCCCTGGCGAAGGCACCTGGTGGCCGCATGGTGAGCCCCAAAACTGGTACGATGCTACTCAGCAGAAGTGTCTCCGCTTCTGGTTCTTCATCACTGGTATCCATTCGGAAACGCTGAATGTCACCCGACTGCTCAATGAAGGCCAAGAGGAGTCGCTCTGGCTTGGCACTTCATTTAGTGCCAAAAGCCGAGCGTGGTATCAAGCGTCTGTTAACCTGGTCCGTTTCCAACGAAACACCTACGGTGAGTGGCTCTGAACTGGCCCTAAGCAGTCTTTTAGCAATAGTGGAATCTGACTTCCATTACTGCAGCTTATTCAATCTTCGTTTGTCCTTGCCTGCTTAGCATAAATATTTTATCCAAGAAAACAGAGAAAAAAGAAAAAAAACCCTTTTTAAAGTCGTAAATTGTGCTGGTGTAGTTTTAGCCTTGGTTAAACAATTGTGTTTATTTCCTTCTTATGCTATGTGTAATCTCATAGAGTGTTTATACTTGCGTTACACAAAGACCACCGCCATAATGTTTTGCAATATTTATAATAATGCACTACACCATTCACTACCTATAGCTAAAAGCAATCAACAAATTAGACAGATGCAAAATGCGATACGGCTGCGCAACGATGCAACAAACACGAAGGTGATGCATGATTTTCGTCGAGAGAAGAAGGGTGGCAGCAAGTGTATCCACATAGGAGTACGGTACATCTCTAAGTAAGTTTAAGGATTCTGTACCTATTGTATCGCAGTGGCACATTCCCATTCTCGAAGATTGGCCAAGAATGCGCACATACCCACACGGGACACAACCAGTAAACAAACAAACGATAATCAAGTCAATCAAAGGAACCAGTGAATGTCCTGGGCTGTTACAGTAATGTAGGGCAGCAAAAACAGACACGTGAACCTAATGCAGTCGGCAAGAAGATGTTCAGCGACCCACGACCGAATGTAAACGTTTATGGTGTGCTGGTGCGGCAATCAGATCATGACCATAGGGTGAGAAAAACGAGTTTTTCCGCCAACACTGCGCGATATGAACCGTTGGCGGCATCGCAGCCATATCAAAAATTTTGTGGGAGAGTACTATCGCTTGTTACACTCCGGGACAACTTTTCTTGGCAGTGCAGGGAAAGCTATGGGACCGAAGCGCAGAGTCTCTTTGCGCGCCAAGAAAGAGTTCCATAAATTCATTCATAATTTTCACATTTCCCTAGTTCAAGTAAATTCTGCTCTATTTATTATTATGTCAGCAATGCTATGAGAAGCCGTACATGATTTATTATTACTATTGTGCTCTTTAAAAAAGAATTCCTTACATTTATTTATTTTCTATTTCTCGGATCCCACAGTATTTTTGAAGCACCTGTTCTGTACGGTAAAACAGGGTGCCGACTCACGGATAACCGAGCTGAGGGGTGCGTTTGTAGATATACCTGATAAAAACAAAACAAAAAAAAAAACCTTTGGGGAGAACGCAGTTCTCACAAACATAGGAGATCTTGATATGGCATTTTCAACGGTAAACATCACTATTTCGTCAAATTATATTAAACATCCAGGGCTCTATCGGAGGTTGCGAAGACGGGAAACGGGCGTACACAGCGTGTAAAGAAAACCGAAACTGGCACCGAAAGCAGCTAATAGCTGCCGCACTACTTGGCGGAGTAGCACGATTGGGCAGAAGCTATGCCCCCTCTGGCCTGCGCTTCACTGCCAAGATAAGTTGTCCCCGAGTATAGAAGCAGAAAGGCGCATAACAACCAAAAATGCTCGTCTGTGTACTGTTGGGATCCTGTTCTGGGGTTCGTGGTTAGGAGCTGGTTGTCGCACAGAAGGCCGCTTGCCTACGCCGCCAGGAGTGCCTAAATTGTAATAGCTGGTCTGCATTATACCGGGGCGTCGCACTAGGCCGACTAAGCCGACCCATGCCGTCTCGTCCGTCTCTATCGCCGAGAGTTGCTCGTTTGTGAGGAGAATAGGTCAGGAGGTTGCATGAAACAAATGGGTTTATTTGACTCATTTACAACTGGCCCCATAGTTCTGAGAGCACACATATATCAGCAATCTACATGACTGAATCAAAGCACACTACTTGTCGGAGCACTTTGCATGTCTGAGCACACATCACCCACAGCACCCAAAATATCCACTTTTAAGCACTAATTTTCCCGAAGTCTCTCGACGAGGGAGTTCAATGACGTTTTCCCGGCAAATCAGAAAGGTCGAATTGTTCGCAGCACTGACCCCCTTTTGTCGCACCACCTCGCCGGATTCCGCCAGCCTCCAAGCCTTCGTTCCCGTATACGACGTCATAACGAGGAAGTCGGGAAGCATTTTTTATTTATTACACCTCAAGCAAGCGTGAGGGACATTACATCTAGTGAGATTGGCGCCAAATAATTTCCTCGAGGCTTTCTAATGCGCCGATACAACTAACGTGGTGCTGTTCATAGACACATTTAAAGCTCATAATGTAGTGAAGAAAGCTTGAGAAGTCGATTTCTTCACATTCTGTTAACCTAAGCCATAGCAATGTTAATGTGCTGAAAGCCACTTGCTGTCTATTCCAATGGTGAAAGCTACGACATTTTCTATCTGTATCACACTTAACAATTGAGGCAGATCCCATGCACGGTGGGAATCGATGTGAGCGAAGCTTTCTGCGCTGTTTGCGTTGATTGAAGATAATTAGCCGAGGTGTTGATGCCGTATGCCAGTCATGAGGGAATGGTAGTATATGTGACCTCGCGTGCGCTGTTTGGCTGTGCAGTAAACCGTACATGCAGCAAGACGTGTTTGCTCGAGGCGTTGTTGTGTGCCACTGATCGTAGCCTGCGAGAAAGTTATCACTGTCATTGCCTTGTGCGGTGCATCGCAACCTGGCGAAAGTGCCAATTTGCAGGGTGCCCCTTGCGTAGCTTCTTCTCGACGCTGCGGTGCTTAATTGCGGCTTCGCGGCTTCTCGAACTATGCCAGTTCTCCGCATGGAAAAGCTTGCAGGGTGCTTATTTTTCAGAAATAGCTTAAACGTACGATACGGTATCATAAATTTCAACTTTTGCAGTTTGTCCGCAACTGTAGCCATGTTTAGTAGCATTGTTTCCCTTTACTGCGGAAACCCCAAATGAGCCATGCTCTCTGCTAGCACCCTTCCCCTCTCCCACGCTCCTTCCATGTATGCGAACTGCCCCAAACAACAGTGGCAAGGCAGTTATTTCCTCCTTTCGTGGCTGTCATATTCTCAGTATTCTCTCTCTACCATTCTATCCATCCTCTTTCCGGACTGTTGTGCGTCAGGACAAAGATAGGTGCCGCAGATTCTTCAACGCTGTTGCGGGGAGTTCACGCTTATTTGAAGCCGTTCAGAGGGCATTGTCGGGCCAAGGAACTCTCGTTGGAAAGGTCCAATGTGCTTCAAGCAAGGCATTCTTTCTCGTTTGGCCTTTCACTTCTTCCACATTCCTGTCACGTATATATTTTTCTGTATGTAAGCACTGTCGCATCACTGAGTTGCGCTGGTATGAGCTCGGCAACACCTTGGAAAAGAGCAAGCTTGAGACTGAAGTACGCGTTGTTATTCTGCCTACTTGCCATTCTTCGTACTATTTTTATGCGCAAAATTCAAGTGTTCCATAAAGTAGACATAGATTAGGAATTCGCGCGTACTGTCGTTTACTTACAAAACACGTAGTTTTTTTTTCGCGGAAATGCCAATCCTAGTACTGACACTGTTGGCCGCTGAACGAGGCGGTCGTTCAAGCTGCTGTATCGAAGGGGCCTCCACTTCGTGTCTAATCAGGAAAAGAGGTGAATGAGGCGAGCAGTGCACCTAGGAAGCTAAATAACGAGTCAACATAACAATACGTAAAAATACACCCATCTGCGCAGTCACATTTAATTTAAGGAAGTGCCGGCGACCACGACTGGCAGCCTTCGAGAACGGCAACCTACCCATGTGAATAGTGCATGGTGACGTCGCTTCTCGTTTTAGTGTTTGCTCTGTACAAAATGACGAATAGTTTTTTTTTTCAGATCCATATGGGCAACTGTTTTCTACAAAAGCAGTTTTCTTTATGGTTTAAATAGCTTCAGGTCAGTCGCTGAGGTCCGCCGGTAGTAGACCCATGAACTCAGCGACTGGTAAGCCTAACCTCAGCTAAACGTAATTGACATCGCCTCAAACTGTGTGCGCGGCTGCTGAGGGCTTGTGTTCGCGCAGCCAACAACGCAACGTCATTGCCACCCATCACTTGCCCGTCCACACAGAACTTAACTTCTCGCTACAGAAACTACTCACACAAATTACTACCTCACAATCACCGACTCCTCAACGCTGTCGTCTGCCATGAATTCCCAGCATGCTCGGCGTCATTTCGCGCGCCCTGATAGCCAAATTTAGTCGTGCCGCAGTTACGCAGGTAATCGCAATTTTAGAGACCCAAAAGTTTATATGGCTTGAATACGGAGACCTCGCGCCAATTTCCCGATTGCGATGAGCCCTCCGAAATAAAACTGTAAAAGGTAATTAATAGATGTTGGTCTATCAGCGACTAAGAATTGCAAGCTCGGTTTGCTGGAGTTTGCATCCGGCGGATGTAAACCTTTATGAACAAGTACATCCGGCGAGATACCGACCGACCCAACAGCAGCACCAGTGGCTGCCATCGCCGCCGCGATAGACAGAAGAATGGCCATACTTCCCTGCTCTATAATCGCCGTTTATTAGAAAATACTGAAGGCGTCATATCATGTGCACTACCGTTTCTATGTCAAACATATCCTAGAGTCGGTCTTGTCTTTCTTCAATAACAAAGACGTGAACTGAAGCACATGCTTATCCAATGGTAATGTTGAATGAATAAGTGAAACGTGAGTCCTCCAGAACAGCAATGGCGATAGAAGCAATGAGTTGAAGTTTAGACAAATATTTCAAATAGTACTTCACTTGCCACGCTTTCTAGCCTCCACTTGAAACAAATAAGGGGACCAGGTATGGCTTATACATAATTCACAAGGGCTTTACAACTAGGCTGCAGAGGAGGTTGCGAGAAACAATTGTGGGAAGAAATTGTACGGAATATTCAGAGTGTTTGTCGTTCAGCTAACTACATGAACGCTTTAGCATTGTAGATCCGCTATTATGTGTTCACATCTTCTGGGAACGATATCTGTGATCTCATGAATAGTAGTGGTGTGCACCATAGAAACAGCGCGGTTTGGTCCAGTTGCATGAAGCTCTCCTAAGACAACGCTACTCGCAAGCACACACACACACGCACGCACACACACGCACTCCCTCCCCCGTCCCCCACACACATGTAACCAGCAGCTTTGTAAGTCTGACTTTTGGGTCTTCTGCAGTGTGTCATTTTCTTCAAAGCTGAAAAGCGCCAATGAAACTTGATGTTATACTTCTGCCAAATCCTAGGCTACAACTACGGTGGAGTGAATACCAGTGCCAAAATGCGCTCTTCATACTGCCTTCTAACACAAACTGATCAAATCTTGTAGTCTTTTGGAGGAATAAAACATTACATTTCGGGCTACACAGATTGTCTTCGATGCAACGACCTCGGGTAACCAGGCAACAGCGGTAGCCGTAGACGACATCACCCTGGGCAATGTGCCTTGTCCTTCCCCCGGGAGCTGCTCCTTCGAAGAGGATATGTGTAACTGGTTTAACAACAAGGATCTGGCCTACGCACAATGGTATCGACACCGTGGTGCTACAGTTTCCAATTCGAGTGGAGTGGAGAAGGACCACACGTTGGGCACAACTGACGGTAAGACGTTCCATTTATTCTTTAATATATTGTTATTTGCACAATAATCTTGTAGATAGTGAAAATTTATAGATTGGTGCCCCAGCTAACCTGTAATTATATTTGCGTCGAACATTTTTACATTAGTATTTCCAGAATGTAGCAGGCAATTAATAGGTGTTTTTCCATAGTCCATGGTGATGGCCCGCAATTAGCCAGCTCTGTTAATGCAAGACTTGAAAAGGTGCTGCCGGTACTTGCCATTGGATCACTTCGATTCCACCGTTGAAACAGTGGCAGCTTAAGCCAGGTCACCTATTTTTTATTTATACGTAATTTTGTTTTCAGCATTGTTATAGCGCTCGAAACGGAAAACTCGGTATTCGAGTAATAGCCTAAAATGAAGATGCGTCGAAAACTGAAATCTTCCATAGAGTCAAGCATGTCTTTCTGGTCTAACAGATCATGTACACTAATAGCGTAAAAAAACAATAAATGTGTTATACGAAAGTCGCTTATGTACAACAGCAAACAACGCGAAAGTAGAAGCATGGCACATATGGGTTATCAAACTATTAAGACCAAATGTGGCCCCATTATTTCTCTTAGCCAACTGCAGCTTATGTTACCACAGCTAAGCACAAAATTTTTCGATAATTCAAGATTCTGCGATGTCTACGCTTCCATCGTCTCCTGACTTCTATCCTCTCGGTTTCCCCTGGAGTAATAGTTGTTATCCCGCAAGACCATGTCCAGATATCTTACAAAATTTCGCTGCTGCATTTCGCCGGTGAATATTTATTCGCACAGGTCTGGTATGGTTCTAGCCTATCTGAGCTATTTCTGCGCTGTACCTGAATTTATTGAGTATTTTATACTCAATAATTCAGGTGATGCCGAACACCTGCTGAATCTTGTAATGTGAAATAATTTATATTATCCAAAAAATATGCGCTTAAACATATTACGGAAATTTTACAAGCTACAATTATAGATGACCGCTTCAAGAGCGATGACACTATACCTTCGGAGGGCTTACTATAAAAATGTCCTAGCGGCTGCAGACTTGTATTTCGTTCAGTCGCTGGGATGCTTCTGTGAAACTTATTACAGCGCGTTCTTGAGCGTATATTACACGAATCTTTTACCATATTCTGTTGAAGCCACCAGCTATTGTAGCAACCATTACAATAAATTATGCACCATTTTGTTCGGCAGAAAAGTATCACACCAAGTTTAGCGGCATGGAGGCTTCTGCGGATCTACCATGTTATTTAAATGAAGCAATGACCTACAAAATTTAGCGACTGAAATTCTCGTTCAGTGGTTATCGAAAAAGAAATTTATTGTCTAACAAAATAATTTCATTCCCACTCAGTGGGCGTTCGAAATTGTACACAACGTCGCACACTTACAAAACAAACTATTTCTCCCGGTAGACCTTATCGTTTTTTTCTCGTAATTTAGAAGCATAAGCGACAGGCTACTGGCTTGAATAATGTGCAATGGAGATGAGGACACAATTACAGAAATAACTAAAAAGACATCTCATATTTCATCTTCTCAGTAACTTTCCTGCATGTGTCCTCGTCTCATTTAAAAATTAGTCTGAAAGAATTCATTCCGACTTGCATGACTCACTGTCATTCAACGCTCCGGCTGTTTTGGATATTATTGCAGGGGGCACTCTAGGCGGTTTGTTTGAATGCGAAGTCAGAGGAGTAAATGAATTGAAATAGTTATATTAAAAAAAAACACTGCCTATCGAACATTATACTGAATGAGATGCCCTTACTCCTGATCCTGTAGCGGGAATTGCGCCCACTGGAAATAGTACCTAGAGCCTGAGATCTACAGTTGCGCACCTCTTCAAACAGTACGAGTAATAGCATTTACTATAACCTTGAATAATACTTGAACCGCACATCAACCGAAGGCGAACAAAGACGAATGTGTGGGAATAATGCTTCCATACGAGACATTTCATTACACACGGACATTAATTATTTCCATAGAAGACGTAGTGGTCTTCGAGTAGACAGCACAAACAATGCGACAAGCTTGTGGCAAATATACACGTAGTGCTGTGTATGTGCATTTGGTGCCGTCATTCGCGCTGTTCCTGTTAAGATGTTACCATACCAAATATAGCTTGAATTCAGATCTTCGTATGGTGCTTTTAATAGTTTGGCACATACTGCACACGCGTCTTCAGTTTTCCCAGTCATTCTACATTACATACCTCACAGTGTGCGTTGTACTGTTTTTATTTTACAGGGTACTACCTCCTGCTTGATGCGTATGACCTGGCAAGTGTTCAATCTGGCAGTGTGCAGAGTCAGAATCTGCCCCTGGGTCCTTCGGCGTGTGTCAAGCTTTACTATTTTATGAGAAAAGATTGTGAGTTTGCTGCTACAATATATATTTAGAGTGATATACAGCAAAAGCCACCGAAGAATGTCATGCAGAAAACTTCCTAGTCAAATTTTTCGTACGCATTCTAATATTTCCATATGTTTTCCGCATGGTTCCTGTGGAGGTTTCACGAAATTTATGCGGAATCTATTTGGATTCTATAACAATTATACGGGAAGTACACCGAAAATGCATAGAAAAATTGGACTGGCATATGAAACGTTTGATTAGGGTTATAATGTTGCCAAACTCAGACAGTATTCACCATTTCTGCAAATCAGTATATAGCAATCAAACATTTCCATAAATAGTTCCATAATACAATCACCCCACCACGATCACCACCTCCATAAACAATATTGTCACGGGGATTCTTCCTCTTCGCCTAGCACAGCGGTCCTTTAATGGCAGGCTCATACACAATGCCTCGTAACAATATGTTTAAGTCTATTGGGACAAAAAAATTTTAACTCAGAGGACTGTGTTCAGTCAGTGCTTAGTTAACTATTACCGACTGGTTATACTGTAACTATAGATAATCAAGGGGCAAAAAGAGAGAAAGAGTACTAGTTTGGCGCAAGCTTGAAGTTGCACACCAAGTTGACATCAGTAGTATCATTGTGATCTATGTGAAACCTGAAGCACAGAGGCTATGCCCGAAGGCACAGCTAGGACGTGCCACCTGCTAACAACATTCCGAAAGGCGGAAACCTTTGTAAGAAAAGTGAAAAAAAAATGTGAGCTTAATATGGTAATTTTTAGTATGCCTTCAATTTTTCATTTGAGACCTCGCGCCAGGATGGATGTATGCATGTATCCACACCTTGTACTCTTGGAGCGTGATATAGCGCAAGCGGGTGAGTCGAATGAGCAGTCGCGTTTCCTGCTTTTGCTCCTATTAATGACAAGCCATTGTCTCGGTAAAAGGTGCTTGTTGGTTCACTTCAAAGCCAAATAATGTATATTCTTGGGTGCGATCACAACTAGCAAAGTGCAGTCCAAGACTTCGGCCATAGCCTCCGATTTTTGAGAGATGGAAGAGCCAGAGTATAGCTGTGAGACCTGACAAGTCTCTCAGCCTTCTTCATTATGTGAGTTGAATGTAAGTATTAAAAAAACGCTTCGTGTCAAGCATCACAAGTTGGAGAATCCTAACTTACCACGAAGAATGCAATATATTATAGACCTACAAGGCTTATTAAAACAGACATGCTTAGTGCCAGGATTCCGTAAAAAAGTACGGTTTTCAGAACTTTAATACCTTAGCCTACAGGAAAACACATGCATTGTATTTTCAGCTCAAGCAATGAATGGATTTGATTCTGATGGTTGAGGAAAAATTCACTGGGTCTTTTGTGTTATCTCTAAGACGACTTGAAATTAAAAGCCCAAATGCCGATGTATTAAAACCTGACCCCCTTAATTTGCTTAGTCTATTTCGCTTAGTCGTACGCTTACTCATCCTCTTAATTCGCTTACTCATAGAAGCCGACGATGACGGTGGTCCGCACACCGTCAAAATTGTTCCGTGAGCGTTTGCATATAGGTTAGACACGACGTCGGGTCGGCGTGGTAAGTCCCTAGACTAACCCGGCAACCTTTCTTTAGTCTTTGCGCCGTCGGCCATTTTGGTACGGTTGTGCATCGACGACACGGTTTTCGCTGATAGACGTTGGAGGTCGAGTGAACGATGAGACATATAAGGCTATCACCTTAAAAAAAGCCACAGAGTGCATTGTATCATATGGCGATTAAATAATCTAGATTGTAACGTTTAAAAAATACCATAAAGATTTATAGTGGGATCCATTTTTTTGCCCTTCACAGCTGGAGCATCGTTGACTGTTGCGTTCGTCGACTACATTGGGACATTAAGCGGCCGTCCACAGGCAGTGCAAGCCACTGAGCCAAGTCAGTGGACACTTCTCTCCATTGAACGCTCCGATCTTCCTCAAGTTTTCTCGGTATGCAGCCATGACGTGCGAGCTCTGAATTCAAGTAGTACGCAGGCAGAACTGATGTGCGGTTCACTTGCATCCTCAAATCACTGCCCTTTATGGCATATTTGCGAGCTGTAGTGCACGTAGTTGCAGCTTTTAGCAAGCTACAAAGTTTGGCCATCACCTATGCATCCAATTTCTTTGTAGTAAGTTCAACGGCGAACGTTAATGTGTATGCACCACTTTCTTTATTACCTGTGAAGTTCGGCATCTGCAATACCTGAGTGGCTATATAGTGTTGATACTTGGCAAGGCGTAGTGGGCTGTGAGTCCCGGCAACAGAGGGTGTATTTGTATAAAGCCAAAATACAAATATGCTCTCGTCTTTAATTTGACCTGAACACTAAAGAACCTCAGGGTTTAAAAAGGAAAAAATATTCAATAGCCCCTCAGTACGGCATATCTCCAGAGCCGAAGGTGTTACATTAAAATGGCAATCACATCCGTCAACTTTAGTGTCATCTTCAAAAGATAATAAGCAGTGGCGATTTATGACGAAAAAAAAGTGCTGAGGGCTGTTGTAAGCACCACTTCGCTTTTTCAGCATGCTTCAAAGCATGCATTACCTGATCCTCGATGTTGTAGTATGAATCGGACATCATGCCTCAAAACATGCAAGGAGACACAAGGAACAGGGTTGTCAATTTGGGCTTGATTTAGGTAGAAAAACTGCGCATCAAATAGCAGGATTCACCGATTTCAATAAAGGCCGGAGCAAAGCAATGTCACCACTACAATCAAATTTTCGATGATGTGAAACTTCACAACCACATCTACAGCCATTGTCATAAATATACAGGTTATTCCGCGCCATCTTCGTGCAGCAACGTGCGTGTCTCATCACACAAGACTAAATTTACAGTCTACTGCTGTTCTGTTTGAATAATTAAATTATTATACCTGCGCCACACGGGCACCGGTGAACACCTTTCAACTAATGAATTAAGAGTTTCCCTAAAGTAGTTTACCATCAAGGGAGCAAAATTCAAATGGAATCGATAAACATAGTGACGCCAGAGGCGACTCCGGCAATCATCTACTTACCCGCGTTTTTGTGCATGGCGTGGCCCGGCTGTTGACTTTGGCCTGTTTTTGCTGCAATAATGTGCACTGACTGCAACATTTTGATCCCTGCCGTTTCACGCACGATTGCGAAGCCAGATGTAGCACAATCACGACATGTTAGACGCGCAGTAGATCTTGCCGCGAGCATAAGAAGGACGGAACATGTTTGTACAATCAAGGGGCGCTCTCGCTCGAGAGTATAAGGAAGCAGCAAGTAATGCTAGAAATGTTCTGATTTGAAACGCAAATTGTTATATTTTCATGTAAAAGTAAACTGAAGAGAAACAACAACTGTAATTTCAGTTCGATGTCACGCACTGTGGAAACGACAGTGCTTCCATCAGCCGTCGTGTTAGTTGATCGTCAAAGTCCCTTCACCAAAAACTCCATTATACTCCCTTAGGGGGAAGGCGACAGTCTGATACTAGCTGTATCTTCCACGAGATCAAGGAAGAGTCGAAAAATTTTGCAGGCAGTTTTGCTGTACATGCGAGAGAAATGAGTTAGCATTACATCAAGAGCTTTATATCAAGAACTATTATATGAAGAGCTTACTCGACACACTTCTGCATCTTCGAGGAGCGAAGTTCAACAGGAGATGGTCCAGGGCAGACCACCGTGAATTGCACAACATACATACATACACGCATTCATATGCATACATACATACATATATGCATGCATGCATGCATACATACATACACGCATTCATACATGCATATATGCATGCATGCATGCATACATACATACATACATGCATTTATTTATTTATTTATTTCACAATACTGCCGGCTTCCATTTGGAAGCCCAGGCAGGAGTGGTACAAACATCGCGATTTCAAACTCTTTTTCCTCAAGGGAACAAGCAAACAAAAAGACAGTCAAATAGGCAAGGCAAACATATTCTAATACACAGTACAAAGAAATACGATAACGCCATCACATTTGCTGGCAATAGGAAAGGCGTAATAAAAGAGACATCAGAATATCCAACACAAGCAAAAAAGAAATGATGAACGCATGACATTACAAGTACGTCTGTACTGCAGATAAAGAAGGAATGGGGAGTGGTTGAATTCACGACACTTTGTGGAAGGGCGTTCCATTCGCGAATTGTTTTGGGCAGGAAAGATAAAATATATGCGTTTGTTCTAGCGTGTGGCACTAAAATTGTTTGATTGTGCTTACCTCTGGTCAGTCGCGATGTATTAAATTGCATGTAGTTGTCAAATCTCATTTTAGTGTGGTTGTTAACTATGTTATACATTGTTTGTAGACGGTGCATTTTGCGACGAGTTTGTAGTGTCTGAAGCCCAGATCGCAATCTTAAATCGGTGACGGAAATGCGCCAATCATAAGCATTGTAGATAAATCGAAGAGCTTTTTTTGACCGCTTTCGATAATGTCTATGCCTGTCTTTGTGTGATGGTCCCAGACAATATCTGCATACTCGAGTATTGGCCTAATTACTGACTGGCATGCATACATACATGCATACATACATACATACATACATACATACATACATACATACATACATACATACATACATACATTCATACATACATACATACATACATACATACATTCATACATTCATACATACATACATACATACATACATACATACATACATACATACGTACACGTCCTTCTAAGCTCTCCCATCCCTTCTTTGCCTCTACCACGTTACCGGCTTTCCACACTTTACAAACATACGTTTCTTTTTCAAATTTGACACTCCTAATGCTAACCCATTAAAAGGAGTTCGCGGGCGCCTGTGTGACACGGGTCTTGCTTGGCTGGTTGGGGGGTCGGGGGGGGGGTTACTGCCAGAACCACTACCTGATTATTAGGCATGCCATAGTGGGGGACTCTGAAATAATTTGGACCACTTGGGGTTCTTTAACGTGCACCTAAATCTAAGTACGCGGGTGTTTTCGCATTTCGCACCAATCGAAATGCGGCCGCCATAGCCGCGTATTTTATCCCGTGACATCGTGCTTAGCAGCCCAACACCATGCCCACTAAGCAACCACGGAGGGCTCTTTGCTGGTTCATAAGAAAAATAATATGCGAAGTTGCTTTCATATATGGTGAAGCCAGCTGCTGCGAAGGCGGCGATAGCATAAGCTTGTGTCGCCGCATTTTAGTGGCAGCAGAAAATAGCCGTTCTGGGAGGGTTGTCGCGCATTCCAGAGTAGCGGTTAACACACGGGAACTCTCCTGGAACGCCTGGTGTCGACAGACTGGAACAAATTTGTGCTGGCACCAAATTCGCAGCAGCTGGCTTCCACATAAGAAGGCAACTTCGCATATATGTATTTTAAATTATTTACAAGAGAAGTACCACTGCCAAACATTGCGTTGAACAATTTGGCCAATGAAACGAGGCCTTTCTGCAAAGTTTTAGTCAGAACAGAGCAGCGGTAAGTGCAAAATAATTCTCTAGCGTTTTGAGAAAAAAGCGCGTATTCCTGTACATTTGTTCGATTTTGTGGTGCGGCTATACCTTGGGACTCTTGACACCCCAGTCAATGTATCGTGAGTACGACGAATTTTTTCACATTGCAGGGCGTTCGAAACTATGGCATACTAGATGAACTTCCTCGAAGAGTCGGTTGACAGCCGGCAGCATAGCCCATATACTTTTGAAGAAGGCTCTACCTGCTCTCATCTATAAATATATTACACGAATAACTTTGCCCTGTGCATGATGAATGCATTTCAGTTATTTACGAAATATGGTCATGAGAAATTTTTATGTTATCTCAGGAGACGTTTGATTTAATTAAGGAATCAGGGACAGTGCTTTCTCGCTCACATACCTGCCAAGAGAAGCTAGCAGGTTCCAAAAATATTTTATGAACAGAAAGTACATATGGTGTAATAAGAAACGCAGTGTTTTGATATCGTTACTAAGTATTTAATATGCTAATCTTATGTATAATTCGGGAGAGAAAAGTGATTAAGTGACGCTGCGGAAAATATCACATCGATCATTTCAAAAACACTTTCGTTGTAATGAAGTTCACCTGTTGCTCAAGATGATTATGATAAAAAGGACGTACGGCTTAGTGGAATCGCGGGTAAATATTTTTCGTATTGATAATCATAAGGTGAGAGAGAGAGACGTTATAACTCCTATAAGTTTTGCTACTACTGCAGCACTGCCCCCATGCAAGAAAATCGACTTTGTTTTTTTTTTTTTTGCAACGTTTTGGTGCTGCTCCCGGCGGGGTGGCAATTTCAAGGTGTGGAGTTGCGAAAGCATAGCTAAACTGCAGTTCTGGGCAAATTAACAGATATTTATCTTCCCACTAGATATAGCATTTTCGTTAAACCTTATATGTTGAACATATGTAATCACAACAATTTGTAAGTTGATGAAAAGAAAACGCTTAAATGGCAGGCAGCGTGCATTGTGTAGATGACATCTGGAAAGAGGGTAAGTAAGAAATATATATTGTTCTCTTTTCACTCCTTGTCGACAGCATGCCTGTGCACGTAGTTCAAATTGAATATTGCTTTTGACATCTCCCAGCAAGTATTTATATCACATTGCGCAGGTTGTCATCACTGGCCAGACTGCACGTGGTCGTAGTGACGTCGCCATTGATGACATCGAGGTACGCAGTGGCAAATGCGAAGAGACACCACTACCCACAAAAGAGACACCGGTACCCACGAAAGCCCCTGCACCCGGTACGTCCTAGATTACCCGTACATTCCCAGGTCTTGGCACAAGTACAGGTGTTCTTAAGGCCTAAATTTACATTTGAGTTGGACGGCATGTAAAGAAACAACCAAACAAAAACAAATTATTATTAAAAGATTGCTTTGGAATAATTTTTATGCTAGTTCACAGAGCGATGCGTGGCTCTAAAGGAGGGCAGAAATGCTTTTTTGCTGTTCCTCATGACTTCTTCCGACCCTTTACAAATGGGTGCAGTGTTACACTAAGGGCTCATGTTTCCAAATGAACAGTTCTCTTCATGGCAACTGTTCATAGCATGTAGCAAATGAAGTAGAGCCATTGGAATAAGACCCAGAAGAAAACCTGGATGGCAAAGATTTTGAGTACCGCACATATAAAACCACGACTCGGAAGCGTAACTAGCAAGCAAATTTAATTGCATTTTTCATATCTATATAAGAACAGTAGTGTGCAGGATGTCCAACCAAACCAGAACTGAAACAAAAACCGGAACTTAACCATTGTTTTCTGCAGAACTGGAACCGAACTGGACTTTTATTTTTCCGCCATCTTGAAACCGAGCCTGAATTTAAACCTTTTAGAAGAACCATCCCGAACATGTTCAAAAAACGGTTTAGAAGAGCATGTGGACCATCTGACAGAGCACGTGAGAGGGGAAACGCTAGACAAGGCTCAAAGCCTCCCGGAGTCGCCAGACGATTCCCATGGGACATGTATGGCTCAAAGAACCTCAAATAACCTGAAATGAGTTGATAGACTCACTATGTTTTCTGGTGTTTTTGGGCCTCAAGTACTTCTTGTCAGGCCAACGAAACCGAATGACTCCCCCAATGATCGATGACGTTATGCTTCTCCGTTCGTTTTCGCTGGGCGAAAATACAAGTGCACTTGGTATGCAATTTTTTTTTAGATGGTGAAATTAAAAAAAGGGAAAGAAAGTGCCGTTTGATGTGTAACACTTAAGGAAAATGCGAAGTCGAGCTCGATTGAAAAGTTAGGCTTCTGTAATAATCAAGTTCGCCATTCGAAGCGAGAACAGTGCTTTTTAATGCAACACAATGATGGAAGTGAACATAAATCGGAGTGGCGCCACCTATTTTTCACTATGGTACCTCTCATGTAGTGTTAGCACTGGCTAGTTGATTCACAGAGAGCGGCAAAGTGCTAGATCACGTATGAATTGTGTCAACTCGTCCGCTTTAAAATTTACGAACAGGAGCTGCACTTTCGTTGCCAATTTTCTGCACAACAAAGCCATATATTGTCACGCAGAAAACGATTATAGGAAAATAATTCAACCTAATATACGCGTATTCCTATAGCATTTGTTTCAAAAATAAATTCCGAGAAACACAGTAGAGTAACACAACTAAAGAAGGCACAACAGATGCACCATGCACTGATACCGTGGGCAGCGAGCACAGGACATTTCGTAGGCATGCGTCATCAAAAAGAGAACTTCTTGGTGCATCAGGACAGCTTTTATTTTATTATTTCACAGAGTGATTGTCGTATTCCGACAGCTAGATTTATTTGGCTTCCGCGCACCTTGTCATTCGCCATCTAAATTTTACCAATGTCGCCTTCAATTTTATTCTCTTCGTATTGTCTATTTAGTTGCTTGCCGTTTAAATCTGAACAAGATACCGTTTCATGAATACTCTATTTTTCATTTGAAATATCATGTTTCAGAAACCACTAGTCCTGTTGAAACTACAACACCAGCAGTTTCGGAGCCGGTGTCCACGCAGCAGGCTACTTCAGCAGGTAACAAGAAAGTTTTATTCAACTTCTTGTACGCCTTTTTTCGGTCCCTGGAAGTGGCAGTGGTGGAAGTTTTCAAGTGCTGTTGAGCATTAGGTGCAAGTCTTGAAGGCCAAGAATTTTGTGCCTAAGCGAGTTACGTTACTAGCCGTTGTTTCAACATTTAGGCCTTGTCAACTTCAACTGTTCCCTATGTGTATTAGTTAATCACGTGGGGCAACATGCGGATTTAAATATGTTCCAATGTACGGATGGTAGTTTCGAGCATTAATAATAGCAGTAACTGAGCAACAATTAGTGTTTGGAATTATACCTTGGCTGTAACTGTAACTGTAAAAATGGAAAATTGAACTTATTACGCTATTATTTGTACAGCACCTGCAAATAATCACAAATATCAAAAGTTGGTGCACAAGGTGAACTTGTTTGAAGTTTAATAAATATAATCTGTCTTGAAATGCTCCATTTTTTGTTGCTCACATGCTTTCAGCATTAGTAATCCAAATGAGCTCTTTCTGTGCAACTATAGCATCACCGTGCATCAGCACAAGTTTTGAAGTATAACTAAAGTTGTGCAAATAATTGCAATTTCGAATCAAATCTAATAGGTTTTGCTAATGTATTCTTATTGGATAAGAAGTTATCGAATACTCGTTTTGTTCGAACACTATAAGGCGAAACAGCAGTTCTAGCAGTTCACATGGAGAAACAAGGATACAAATGGAGACTCGTTTAAAGGATTCTTGCGCTGCAAAACCGTGCTCGTTGTATGGACTATTCAGTACCAAAATAAACGCGTGGAGGAGGTTACATACGCACAATATTTGCCAGCCTTTGAGTAACCATGTCCTGCCTGAGGCAGTTTATTAATGCACTGTCTTTATTTTGACAAAGCAATGCATGCATTTATTTATGTAATTCGGACTGTCATAACTCTCATTGTCATCGTGCGTCGAATACATCAGTAAATTCTTGTTTGTCTTGACAGACTTATCAGTTCACCTGACACTGACTTGTGAATGGCAGTACATCTATAAATATTGTACACATGCCTCTACTGCGAAACAAGCAGAACATGAGTTCATATTTCATTTCCTTTATTTGACATTATTTGGCTCTAGTAAAGGAATTTTGGTTTTCTCCTATTTTTGATCAGTATGATAATAAATATCAGCTATTCGAACACCTATATTTATAAGAATGAATCCCAGAACTTTACAATTAACATCAAAACGTATAAAAAACCCGTAATATTTAGACTGTCTTTCATGCATAGGAATGGAATTGCGCATTGCCAATATATGCCTTGCTATGCAGCTGAACCATGACGTACACAAGATTGGGCTATTTATTGATGGCGAGCTCTAGGTGACTGACATACTACAGTTCTGCAGACGTATACGAAAGCCAAAGTTCAACGCTCATGGCATCTGATCGAGTGAAAAAGAAATAAATAGGTGTGCGGAACTGCTATTCTACATGTTTGCTGCAATACACTTCTTCAAGCAGATTAAGAGCCAAGCATGCCAAGCATTAACCTTGGCTGGGCTGTTTAATTTTTAATATATCGTTCACGGCATGTATTTTCTCGCTCCTAATGTCTTTACTACAAACCTTTACCCATTGAATCAGCCAGAAAAGTTGTCAAACAGGAAATGATGGAGAAAGCCTAAGAAGAAAAGGCGGGGATGTTAACCAAAGTCGGTCCGTGATAGACTACTGTACCCCAAAGGAAGAAATAGCAAGCGAAACTCACGTACCGCTCTCAAGCTGCATTTCAATTGCATTTTCTGTGTGCATACTTATTTGTTTAGGGTAAACAGATACGATTGGCTACTCGTTTCGTAGAGCGAATTGTCACTTACCCAAAACTATATCTGACATTCTAGAGCCGCCTCCTCTGACTACAGAAGTGGTTACACCGGAACCGAGGACTAGTGAATCTCCAGCTCCTCCACAGCCGAAGCCTGCCTTGGCATGCCGTCGCGGCGAGTTCAACTGCAGAGATGGTAGCACTTGCATTCCAGCGGCACTGCTTTGTGATGGCGTTAACGACTGTCCAAATGGACTTGACGAGAAGTGTGGTAAGAGTTTTTTTTTTTTGCAGTCAACTTTCCGTTAGTGGGCTCGAGTAAAGTCATCGGCCTTATGAAATCTCTGTTCGCAAGTTTTCGTAGCTTGGAGTCTCGCACTGTAAGTTCAAAAAGCGAATACTAGCATTTCAGGGGTAATCAGTAAAAAAGTATTTCCTTGCGTTAAGTCTATTAAAAACGGAACATCTTTAGGCGTCTGCAATACAGCAACACAAGGTACCAGTGACATTTTAAATGCATAGTAGGATTTCTGTTGATATAATGCCAAATGTAATATGTATATCGTGATTTGGTTCTTCCATGTCAATCCAACTATGCATGTTTTGACGCAAAAGGTTGCAAAATATTTTACAAGTGCACGTTCTAAAAGTGGTATGGCTTTAACTATGCTTATTTTCTTTATTCTTATCAGTCACAACTCAATTCTCGTTACTTTACCATTTGTGTAAAAGAAACTCTACCCCAGTGCGCTTTGATGTTGAAACTGCTACTCCGATGTTCTGCACTCTAATTTTGGTATTGCTCAATTTTGATGACTTTGGTACTGGCCTTTAAAACCACTCGAGCCACTACCTAGGCTGAATAATTTTTAAAATTATGCTGTCTACAAGACAGCAGATAATACGAGTTAAATCTATTTCCCCCTTTTGTTAACAAATCAACGGTTCCTCATATCGTATAACTATACATAAAATTCTTTGTTGCCTGTTTCTTTTTCACTGGTCGCAGGAGGCACCATGCCATGCAAGGAAAATGAATTCTTCTGTGTAACTCGCTCTCCCAGCGCTTGCCTTCCCCGTTCTTTACTCTGTGATGGTAACGAGGACTGCGTTGGAGGATCCGATGAGTCATTATGCCGTGGTAAGAAAGCAGTCGCCTCTGAAAACCTTGCTACCGGCTTCCTCTTTGCATGAATGGGCGAATTTTAGCGATTGCTCTCAGCCAACATTTTCATGAAATATCAAAATCACGCCACAGTAAGAAAAGGCTTCTTAAGGTGCAAGCCTACTAGGAGATAGTGCAGGAGTAGAGAACAGGAGTTTTTCAGCGCATTATTTGAAGTAATTTATGCGCTGGGGCCCCGGGTCCGTAATTGTAAAGTAGATCGTAGACAACCAAGTTTCTTAAAAACGCGTGCTCTGTGATATCGGAAGCAACATTAGCGCAGATGGCTGAGAAGTGGTCAGTGGTCCTTATGGGTGCAGAAGTTTATGAATTTGGTCGCAGAATCCGTAGCAATTTATTAAGGTGGCTGACTGGGCTAGTTGGTTATTCATACTGGTAATACACAGCGCGAGAAGAAACACGGGGATGAATTGCAGACACAGTCAAGTGCTGACTTCCAACTCATTATTTTATTGACAGACATGCTCTATACAGTATATACAGTATATGCATGTCCAGGAACAGATACAAAGAAAAAGAAGTATACACTGACAAGGAAACAAAAAAAACAGAAACCGAAAGAAATTTTTACTGTTTTGATCTTGTCACTCAATTCGTTAAATGCTAATGTTGGCTAACATTCGATTTTTTGGTGCCACGGACGTCAAATTATAATACACTAAACATAGTTGCCCTAAGGATGACCAAAGCTCTGCGTCTTCTCTATAGATCGTTTTATCTTTTAACGTGATAGCGTTTAGGGCCCCGTGTCGCACAAAAACCGGCGTCGGCGGCGGCAATGCCGCCCGCGGCCTAGAAAATAAACCCAACCACGTAGGCCCTCCAATATATTTTACCACTAAAGTTGCTCACACTTTGTCTTGCATTCTTTACAAAGTCATTCCTCGGAATTTTGAGATTGACAGCCCCTAAATAATTATCATGAAACAAAATACCGACAGCGCATGCCATTTATGTTAAATATTCTCAGGCTGAAATATTAAAGTTCCGAACTATAAAAGAAGGCAGGCCCACGAAAGAAGCCGCGTTAACTACCAGAAAGCGCGCCTTCGTGCATGGCGTTCACCGCCAGCGTCTCCCGGTAAACATTACGGTTACATAAGCTGCAGTTGCCGGGAAGTGTGAGAAACACTCAAGGATCTTTGAATGCTATCGCGTTCCACACTTAAAGGCGAATCTTAAACGTCCTCCAATTTTTTTTGTTATTTCTAAGATATGGTCTTAACATAATAACCAAATATCAGTTTTTTTTTATTTTAGTTTAAAGATTTCTTAGTGGAGGAGCTTAAAAGTCTTCCTGTAACTAAAATAATTTTTTTTCTCATGTTGAATGCGTCCAATATAATGCACGTGACCTAGCTACTTGTGCCTGGCAACAATGCTCCCTTCTTTTAAATGTGAAGCACAGCCGCCATTTAGCGATGCGCTTCTCATTTCAAAGAAGGGAGAAAACGTGCTTTACTACTACTTTATTTCTAGTGTTTTAATTTTCGTCTAATGTGTGCACGTGAGAGTGAGGAATGTTGGACACTTATGTAACAGTGAAAAAGACGGTTGGTACTAGGTGATTTCTAGATTTTTTTTTTGTCCTAGTGCGTGAATGTGAAACTAAGGAAACGCGGGAAATGAGTTAACGGTAACCCTGCTCCTCAATGCTTATACATTACAAAACGTTGCAGCTTCACTTCAGTTTTTAAAAATACGAGCACTTTTGCTATGCGCATAGATTAGCTCACATGCACAAGAATTCCGCCATTTAACACGTGAAAAATAATTCCTGCAACGCCCATCTCGCGATCAAGGTCGACGGTAATAGAATTAGAAGAAAGCAATGTATCGACACATTGTATTGCCACCGCAGACAGACGCAGTGGCAATCTCGCTATATACCAAAATACCATATAATACATGGACAAAGTAAATCTTGCGGTAATGACTGCACACCACTTGCAATTCTGCGGTATCCCTACTGTCCTGGCTGCAACTTCGTTGCAATGGCTCTCCGTGCAGTGGCCGCGCTCGACGGAAAGGTGTTTCTTGTAGTGGGGTGCTATCGCTTTTTTACATTTACGGCTACATACCCTTTGTGACACTTTCGCATATCCATTACGGGGGGGGGGGGGGGGGGGTGCGGCCCAAAACGGGCACACACCAATAGCTCATATGCAACGCCCAAGTTATTTTTAGGGCCCATATATTTACAGTGGCTAATACTTAGTGATCCAAGCTGTCTTGTTGGCCAGGCAGCAGCCAGCAGTAAGTTGTCTATTCAACTACATACCCAGTGGCCCATGTTGTCTGCTTGGAAAGGCAGCTCAATCTAGTAGACAACTTGGATCACTGCTTAAAATAGTTTAGATACAAACGAACAAACCGGAATGTCAGGGAAGTTCTAAAATAATCCTAATTGCATTAAAATTATGCACAAACCATCGAAGCTAATTGTGGAAGTAAGCGAAGTTTCTCGTTGTTTAGGTACTTTGAGTGCTGTCACAGCTTTCGTCGCCTTCGAGCTCATTGCCTTCTGGCCTAAGCACCTTCATCGGGTGTGTCATTCTTCACTAATTGACGGGTCGTTTTGTTTAGAGTCATATCTATAACGCACCACACAACGTGCCAATCTAAAGCGCCGGTGTATCGAACACCAGAGCGTCGCTTTGACCGCCACCGAGTGTTGGTGTGCAACCTCCACAGTGGAGAAAACGTCTTCACTTATGCCACCAATCAACCGATTTCGTGGCTTACACATACCCTGTTAATGTCCACGTTACCCCCTCGGAGACTCCTTTCACCAGGTAACACGAGCGCTCGTGATACGTTTCTCCTCTTTCTCCGTGTTTGATTTGTTCGCGCTGGAAGTAACAATGCAGATGTGGCGACTCGCCTCGCTAGCTACCGTACTACAGTTCCTCTCACCACACTCAATTTCAAAATCGCAATCATCTCTCCTCAGTCAAACCACCGCAGAATCAAAAGCCACCCTATACTCCACCCAGACAGCTGCATTTGAAAAAGCAGTAAATGTATCAGCTACCCTTCAGTTTCACTTGCAGAAAATAGGTTATTTTTCACTTGCAGAAAAATAGGCATGGTTTCTGTTTCGTTGTCACTGTTTAAAATGTGACCTGTTGCAATTTAGCGTACGTCTTCATTCAATTTAGTAATAAAACCATAGTTGACAGTTTGTGGGCGATGTAATTCTTGCGCTCCATTTTTTGTGGGCGTTGCTTAAATGCGAAGAAATACAATGTTACCAACCTTTCCGTTCTTTCCAGCTTATTGTCAGTGCATCCACTCTTGATATATTAGGGACTATTGTCAGTACAAGAACAAAATATTTTTATCTCATAACTATGACGAACCATTTGGTCTTCATAGATAAATTTTTTCCTGGCACTGGTTTTTTCTCTGGTACCTGCTGATGCGTAAATTTTGTCAGTTCTCATCTAGCTCTTGCAGAAAGAAAAACTAAATTTTACATTCCATATGCACGCGTAAAAACGATGATTACGATAAAGCTGGTAATAATAATTTTTGTGGATGCACGGTCAACCTACGTTGCTTACGGCCAAATGTGGTTACTATTTCTTGATCACAAGCCAGCCACTGCATGTTTCTTCCACACCGATGGCACTTTATGTTTGTATTTTTGCTGGTACAATGCTGAGAACACGGCTAAGGGCAGTTGCTAAGACACCAATAACTATGACTTATGAAATCCTTGTCCTGAAGCTAAAGCATCTAATTAGGCATTATAATAAACGCATCAATAAAACTTGCTGAAGAAAAGTGAACCCTCAGCAAAACCTTTCCCAAACCTTCGTGGCCTACTTACAGTGCAATTTTGCAAACGCAGTCTGTTCTCGTTGTTTCTCTACAATCAGCGTGCCCACCTTACTTGTGCTTGAACGATGCAATATGTGGATGGACACCACAAGCACCGAGCCCCACCTGTGACTGTGGTCAGGGATACGAAGGCCGTCGCTGCAATTTGTTGGCCAACAGTCTACCGGAAGCCGACAATCTGACAGGAAAAGGTACTTCCTTCTGCGACGCTTATTATAGGCAACATTTTTGTGGAGGTATTGTGGTTTGGCTTAAGTCGACGTATTTTGTTCTCGCAGCGAATACGTGAATAGCTCACATCCATGAGAGAAAACCACATGATTTATTTTTTTGGACGGGGGAGGGGGAGATGACAGTGACTGCATATGAAACTGAGGTAGGTTGATATGCAGTCACTGTCATCGATGCACAGGCAGTTCAACAATGTTTCAGCTGCTGCGCTTCCAGGAAAAATTCTTACGAGCGTAATAATTTTAGTGAAATTTCCAGGAAATAATTGTCCGCCGACGTGCCTACATCGAGCAGAAGCCGAGAAACCAGAAATCGTTGGTTCAGGACCCACGTCGATTTTGTTAACAGCGAAGCTGTTTAAGCTAGCCTTAATTTGTGGTGCGTAGCCGTGGTAGCCATGGCAACCCGGAAGAGGAGGAGGAGGAAACTGCGTGCATGCGCACGCAGTCTCCTCCTCGCCAGCTACCTGCGGCCGATTGATATCGAGCGGCTAGACTGCAACGCGTTCGGCGTCGTCAAGCGACAGTGTTCTTGGCACTGTACCGAACTTGGTTAGCCTGCCTACGTTTGTGGCATGCCAGGAGCGCTGTCGCTCGTAGGCGCCCACGCGTCCAGCGCTAGCCACCCGAAATGTCGCGAAAGGGAAGGTACCCCCCAAAAAGTTGTCGCAGTTTCACCTGAAAGGCGAAGCATCAATTGCGATAGCAAATTGGTAGAGAGCTATACGGAGTATTGATATTAGCTTTATCAGCTGTATAAACTTGGACATGCAGCAGCACCGGCAACACGCAGAACTGTTGTGGACGCCGTCGGCATTTTGCCCGCGTTCGCTCAAAATGCGTGCGGCGTCGGTGACTGTTGCCGGAGCCTCTGATATAAATAGGCACTTGGTGCCGCAGCTAAACGTCGCCTCCCTTATCTCCACAGCCCCCCCCCCCCCCCCCGGCCTTTCGCGCGTCGGAAGAAGGCGCGTTTGCTCTACATATATGGTGATTGTAAAGGAGGAAAGAGACGCCTACTTCAGCAGCCCTTAAGGGAGCACGGCGCAGAACGCGCGTTTGTTCTCCGCCGTGCGTTCACTCCCCGTGAAAGCACGTGCCCCTCGCGCCATTTCACTCGCACATACAGCGTTCGGCGCGCGGCGACGATTTCAGCTCCATTGACGTCATACGGAACCTCACGGCGACGGCGACGCCGACGGCAGAAATCTGCTTTTGAGTGTCCATATAATTGCTATCGCAATAAAATTGATCGCTCGAGAATACCTTCCTACGTGCGTAGTTAAGTTAAACAAACTTAAGACATAGCCGCAACCAAGTTCATACCTAGCAGTAGCAGCCAGTAATCTTCTCTTTGCCTAAGCTTTGCGCAACCGACTGCAAATTGCCTGATTTTTAGGATGAAATCAGAATGATTAACAAGAGCACGAGTTGTGAATATGCAGCAGAATGATGGGGTGCAGTCTTTTGTTTACATATTATTTTGATAGCAATTATATGGACACTCCAAGTGAATTTTCGTCGTCGGCGTTAGTGTCGCCGTGGGGCTCCGTATATATATAGGTAAATGTGCGCTATATATGCTTATTCATAGTCTATATACGGGTGATATTGCAACACTATTCAATCACTAAAGTTGCTCATACAAGGTCTTACGTTCTTCAATAAGTTATTTCTCAGAATTTTGTGAACGACAGCCTGCAAAACAACTGTCGTGAAATATAACGTTCACACTGCATGTCTTTTATCTGAAATCTTCTCAGACTGTTGTCAAAGGTAGAAAAGAATATCAGTACTGAGACCTGAATGTTAAGTATTTTTACTGGCGCGGCTCTTTACGGGCAGCTTACTTGCGCCCGTGCGATGCCATTAGTGGCCCTACACGGGGTGTTGAAGATTTTAAGGGTGCCAGAAATATTGGCGCACCTACATATGCCGCGTCCGCGTTAGTCGGACCCGCGTATAAATAGATCACCGTCCGAGAAGATTAAGCACAACACTAAACCTTCCTATAGAAGTCAGTGCTTCGCCCATCGGGCAATACTGGCAATTTATTTCACGCGTCCGACTGAGCGTTGCAGCGGAGTTTTTAAAATGAATATTTCAGCCGCGTTCACACACTTCGTCATGATAGTAGTCATGCCTTGACAGCCAATATTACAGCCTGTATTAACGCGATAGCGTTAGGGGGCCCTATGTCGCAGAAAATCCGGTGTCGGCGTCGTCCCGCGTTGTCCATGGCCGAAAAACACCGTATGTATTTATGCATATGTATATGTGGCATATACATATGCAGAAATACATAGGGCGTTTTTCGGCCATGGACAACGCGGGATGACGCCAACACTGAATTTTCTATATGACATGCGGTATATGCGGGGTAAATTGCCAAAACAATCTATGCTAGAGCTGTTCATACCTTGTCTTACATTTTTCACATTGCTATGGTATAACTTCTGACTAAAATACTAAAATTGCGAAACAGTAACAGAAACATGAAAATGATGTAACTTCCTTGGCACGGCTGGACATTACATCCGGGATCGGCCCACGCAAGCGCCTGCGTTTCCTGCTATCTCAGAGCAGCGCGAGTCGCTCGGTTCTTTGCAACACCATCCAGATTGCGATTGCCTCCGCCAATCCGCGGCAGCGACTGCGCGCGCCATGCGGGGAAAAAAGAGGAACCACAAAGTTCGCCTTCGTGCATAGCGTTCACCGCCAGCATTTCCCGGTAAACATTACGGTTACATAAGCTGCCGGGAAGCGAGAAAAGCAGTTAGGGATCTTTGAATGCTTTCGCGTTCCACTCGTAAAGGCGAAAGTTAAGCGCACTCCAAGTTTTCACAAGGTATTCAGCCAAGTTATAAGCCTCGGTCACGTCTATTTGGTGCTGCATGAGACAGTCTTTCAGGACTGCCTGGCCAAGCAACGTAACCAAGCACAATATCCCATAAAAGAAACTGTTCTCGTGAGTGTCATCATGCGCGTTTCGTGCAATAATGTTACGTGTAGCTGATGCCCAAGGCTATTCACAATTTATTTACACGGAAGCCAACGGAGGCCAAGATGGCGACGCTATATCAAGCGGGAACACGTCGTCTTCCTTCTCATCAGTGCAGCCACACTGGCGGCTGTTCCGTATCATCACCCCCGGCAGTAGAAGCACTGTCCCGGTGCTTAAGCTACACATCCGCGGTGAAAGGTGTGTGATATAGCTTAAGTCTCGCTACGTGATCGATGTCAATTGAAGCTGAAGACGACACTGAGGGTTCCGCGGGGATGATTTCATGTGACATCGGTTACTTGTCGCACCACACGATATGGTTCAGTTTAACGTTACAGCAGCTTTTCGGAATGTCCCACACGGCGGATGGCTGACCAGAGAAGCACCAGAGAAACCGGAGAAAAGTGCACGTCGCGATGGTGGCAACCATAGAGGCGTCTCTGATGCTGCTGTGATGCCTCAAGACGGGTACGAGCAAGCTGCCGCGCGTGGTCGGCGCGTGCGATCGCGTCGCGGGGGTATTCAGTGGCCGAACATTCGGGAGAGGGCAGCAAGGTGTCCAAGGACAACGTGGGTTCTCGGCCATATAGGAGATAGAAGGAAGAATAGCCGGTGGTTTTGTGACACGATGAATTATACGCGAACATCACATATTGCAAATGAAGACCCGAGTCGTGGTGGTCGGCCGCAACGCACTTCGAAAGCATGTCGGTGATCGTCCGGTTGAGGTGCTCCGTGATGCCGTTGGTCTGTGGGTGGTAGGACGTACTGAATTTATGTTTTATCGAGCAGGAGCGGAGGATGTCGTCGACGTCTGCCGAGAGAAAGCTATGGCCACGGTCAGTTAGTAATGGGGGCGGAGCACCGTGCACCAAAATGACGTTGTATAGTAGAAGTCACCGACGTCAGTATAACGTGACTAGTTGGCAGGGCTCTTGTGATTGCCTACCGCGTAGCGTAATCGGTAGCGACGGCGACCCATTTATTTCCGGAGCCCGAGAAACGAAATGGCCCAAGAAGGTCTAGACCAACGCGGAAAAAGGGTTCGAGCGGGACGTCGATTGGCTGGAGACATCCAGCTGGGAGCGCTGTGTATCAATATGATGGAAGATAGTGCAAAACTCGGAGAAACCCTCTACAAAAACAAGAAATCCAATTGTTTAACTTTGAGTGGTCCCACAAGATGTTTTCCTAGTTTAATCATAGGCCGTGTAAACGTGAAACGGTAGCTTGTTGGTGCAGCATTATTACAATATTTGCAATCTTTTGCGGAAGAATTGGCAAACAGGTGCAGGCTCAGCTTGATTGCGGTGGACATAAATTATGCAAGTGGACAAGAATTATTCGATATACAGTACATTTTTGAAAGGGCAAATATGCCATCCACCCGAATTGTAGCTTTGTGCTACAATTCGGGTGGATGACAATTTCGCCCTTTCATGTACTTCCCTCCAGTTTGCGGCCTTCCGCAGAGCTGATTTGCAGATACATTCTTTCCTAAAATAGCGCTCACTCACACTCTTGCCTCGCTGTGTAACTTAGAACACAATAGTGAATGCACACAATTGCACCGAACTTACACTTCATCGTAGTATACGAATCAAAGGGCAAGAAACTGTGCTAGAAGAATGTAGTGTGCAAATCAAGTCATATTATGCGCACATAACAACCGAAAATAGAAAATATCTGAAAATGTTACTTCAGTGTAATACTTCATGTAAGAGTGACTGATGCATTTTTTAATTTTTTTAATATGGCATGCTTCGAGAAGCCTGGCGACCATCTTTATGCTGCAAACCTTGAAAATTATGTTCCATTCTAGCCTACTTGTTACCTCTCATGGCGAGAAATATCGAGCGCCGGCCAATCGTTAAAAACAAAAATCGTGTTTTTGACGATTGGTCGGCACTATATTTCCCGCCATACCCTTTCCCGACCAGATGGGCTTCCGTGGAACACTTGATGTTACCTTTCAGGACAAAACCACTCCAAAGGTTTTTGTTTTTTAATATACTCATAGCCATCATTTGTGCTACTATTACCGAATCCGGAACGAAATGTTTTTGGATATATATTTGAAGTCTGGCATTGCCCTATTTTAATTAAGCAAATGCAGAACCCCATGTTCCTGTTCAAACGAAAAACAGCGCAGGCTCAGTTGTACAGTCTTATTTTTTCGCTTGTCTGACACATCTGGAAAACTTATCACATGTCATCAACAATATTTGAACTTGGAAAAATTTACGTTAAGAATTCTTGAATCCATGTTCACAAAACAGTTCGTGCTCTAAATCGTTTGTTTATATGCATGCCAATTGAACGAGGTTAAATATAGTGATGTTATCGAGGCCAGCCAGCCAGTGCTGGTAACTTATATGAACCAAAAGCTTGACCAAATGTGCCCAAAAATTCATTGAGTTCCTCTTGGCACGGGTTGTCTTCCATTCAGCTGTTCTCAATTCCGATAGCTGTCCGAATTGTACTGATGCCATGGAAGGAGATAAATATACTGTTTCAGTGACAGCATCGTGAATACTTATAACCAATGATCAATGTTACTTATGCTGAATAATTTTCTCGTTGTGTTTTACAGATTCTGGATCTGCTGCCGGCATTGTTACAGGCGTACTTGTTGTTTTGGCTATCATTCTTATAGCCGCAGTCGCCGCATTCGTTGTGATCCGCAGAAGACGCAACGCAGAGTAAGTATTTCTCCTTGTGTTTCAAAGATGGTTTTGTTAATTCACCCATTATTCCAGTTTTGTTGAATTTCACATGCATCATAAATGACCAATTCTTCTCAGTGTTAAAAAATGCACATATTTTTGTATTAACGCCCCGGTCAGTATCAAAGCATTACGTATCTTTTTATTTGCGCAGAAAAAGAATAGAAAGAACAGCGGGAATACACTTTGACACTTCACTTCCAAATAGGCGACCAGCTTATTCATACTCATTTTCTTCCTATGTGAAGTCGGCTTTAGAAAAATACCATTGTTGACGAATTCTGAACGCAGACTTGTTCAAGAAAGACAATTAGTGATAAGCGTAATTTTATGACAGACTAAACCTGGCTCAAAAAGCCCTCTGTTTATCTCTGATGCTGTAAACCATCAATGTCGGGCTGTTCATGCGTTTGTGTATGTTGTTTTGATAGACTCGCTTACAAAGACTATTCTATAGCTTTAATGCAAATTATGTTATTGCTACCTTGCATTAAAACTCAACTGCTTAATTAGCATGCCCATACGCTGAAGGCCACAGTGCTATGAAGGCTGCATCTGTCAGGCTGCAATTCACTTATACAGTAGCGTCAACGTACCCTCGAAGCAGCGTCACATACATAACAAATTTTTTGCTTATTTTAATTGAACAACATCTCACTCGTGGCATTTTGGCATGGTAAAGCAGTATAAAAGTGGGTAACCTGTCCCATTTGTGAATATTTGACATAATGTGCTGACTGTACATTGATGCTTCTGCGTAGGAACTCCCCAGTCTTTCTCGACAATCCATCATACGATGCTTCAACTGATGAAACAAGTAAGTAACATGTCAACTATGATTTCAACTTAACCAAGCTTACGCAGGATAAATTCGATCTGAGGCTTAATCTCCACTCGTGAAAACATTGAGTATTAAGTTAGCGTTGTGTTTAAGGCCACCATACAAGAAGGAACATGCTGCCAGACCTCATCGATTCTATATGCATCGTGAAAAGTGTTGTAGTCTATTTAAGTAGCATTGTAAATTTTGTCGCCCTTGCTTGTTAAGAAAATAGCAGTGGTTTCTAGGGGCACTGGTTGCACTCTACAGCAGATATGAGCTTGACCTACATGGCAGAAGCACTCTTGGCTTCAATATGAAAAGGTGCACGTATTGAGGATGAGCACCTGCGCCATAAGTTCATTGCTGTTGCTGCCAAGAGAACCTTCGCCGAAAGTGACTGCAGAACTTCTGCTCAGTCTTTTTTTTTCGTTATCCATGAATCTCCAGCTTCTGCTGTCACTTCCAGTAAATCTACTTTCCTTTTTTCATATTTATTTGGGGTTTGTGGGGGAGGCGGGTATTACGGTCGACTGAAAGTATTAAGAACCGTTTCTGTAAGCAATAGGTTCAGTTTTATTTTGCTATGCAAAATGCTGGCTCTTCATGTTTACCATGAGTGGAGGCTATAATTGTATTACGAAGTTCCAGGTATGTCTTCTTGATTAAGTAAAGATTTTCTGTTCTCTTCCTACATTCCAGGGATCTTCAACTGACGGGCCAAATTACTGCAAGAATAATGGGACGTGACAGGGTCATGGAACTTTAACACACTGTACAAAGCAAAGGGTGGACCCCTATTTATACTGTTTACATGTTATGTTGTTTATATGTTCACACCCAGACATATTCATCAGCAGAAAGAATAAAAAAGCTAGAGTAATGCTGTGATGTTGCGTTTTTGCCCAAGTTCCCTCTTCGACGTGCTGCAAGCACAGGTCACGTTTCCTTATAGGTAAAAAAAAACAGAAAGCATGATGGCTCTATGTAAAGCGAAAAATGAGAAGGGCGCCACGAACGTGCTACTATTGTAGCGTCCCCAATCAACAATATGACTGCATTATTAGTAAAACAAAAATATACAAAAGAGGCAATCATCTTGCCTTGGTCACTGCACAGCGCAAAAACACTGATTTTATAGAAGGAATTGAAATTTGGAACGAATTATCTGAGACGGATGCTCAATTTGAAGCAGCCGTACGAGAGTAATATATTCCACTTCGTCTGTGAGGTGCAAATCTATTTGGCAAAATGATTTTGCTTATGGTTCAAGAGAGGTGTACATCACCAAGGTCTTCACTGACAGCACTGGCCCAGTGCCACGTTGGAAGTTCTCAAACCGCTACAAATCGCTCATTTTGTGGTGCAAGCCATTGATTGAAATTTAGCGGTTTGTTTAAATATGTGATCGGATTGAAATCCAAAACATGTGGTAGTTGTCGCTTATGTTGAGCTTAGGGACTGACCATTGGTAGCAAATAAACCACCCAACCTAGCATCATGTTGAACTATGCGGCAATGTAGTGTTAAAGCGTTAAAGCGTTGGACGCTGCAGGATGAACGAAAACCTCGTTCTTTTTAGCTCCATAAGTACTACGTACTCATAGTGTTTTCCCTAAAAGAATAGCGGGCCTAGCGAAACCGAGGATGGTCCTTCGCTTCAGTGAACCTATGCTGAGAAAGAGAAAGCGTCCTGTTTTGCAGCTAGGGGACGCATGGAATATTACTTAAAGCGTCCGAGCGGTGCATCCAGAGAGTCTTTCAAGTCGATGGGATTTGGACTAGATATGGATAGGTGGTTGTGTGTAAGTGTGTAATTGCCGAGGTGCTATGCAATGTGTGTAGACTAGCCATGGAGGTGTGTAAAGCGCCTATGTGAAATTTTGTGCTTCAAGTGCGGTATCGAGAACTGGATTGCTGGGTGTGGTATTTGACTAGTTGTACCATATCTGCTTTTGCTTATGGAATAATCGCACCCACGAACACACAAGTGTGTGAGTTCGCATAACTTTCGCTGAACTCAACCGCAGCGTCCTATCCTCTGCACCCGAATGGAGGAACGCTGATTTAAGAATAGCCGAGGCACGCTAGGGGGCGCAATGTAGAGAAGTGACCTTCACATCGAGCTCCGACGTAAATGTCCATGTATTCGGAAGTTTGAGTCCTACAGGGAAAATTCAAGAACGAGACGAACCGCGAACACCCGGGGATCACGGAACTACCACCATTAGCACGGTAGGACCACTTCTCTGATCTCTGGAAGAGTTTTAATTTTTTGAGGCGGCAACGCCGCCAGCTAAGCCTAGCGTCGAGGGAACGCAACGGCATAGCAGCTCGCACAGCTGCTGCGCCGGCCCAAGCAAGACACAGCCACGGATAGCGTTTGCAGCGTCGGCGGAGACGCCGACAGGAGAGCGAAGAAACGGAGTCGGAACAACTGTGGCAACTGCAGGAAGGGACGTACAGCCAACGTCCTCGGATGGAGATCATGCAGAAAGAAGACCTCCTCACGTAGAAGAGGAGGAAGGAGAAAAGATGGACGTCGGCGCTTTCGCCAATGAAGAAGAAACCCAAGAGGGCTGGTGCCGCTCCATAGGCGGCAGATACGTCCCGGAGGAGAAGGTGGAAGAAGTATTAGCAAGAAGAAGGGAACAAAAACACCTAAACCTGAAGAAAAACAAGGCCATGGCAGAGAGGGCGGTAGACAAGCTTGAAGTTCGCCTGCCAATGGGCACAGAGAAGATTATCCTCCGACCAGCAGAGGAATCGACAGCATAGAGAAGAAGCTGGGGGTTTTCGCCGGAAACGCCATCCTGGAGGCGGGAGGGCTACCTCCCATGGCAGAAGCGGACATTGTCTTCAACAAAAACAACCAAACGATCCTAATATCAACCCCGAACAAGGAAAGGGCAGAGGCATTCGCCAAAATCAAGAACATTCGTGCCGGAGAAGAATATATCGAAATAACTGCCCACCTGGCGATGCCCGAGGGGGGCAAAGGCGTCATCTACGGGATTAACCTAGAGCTGACAGAAGAACAAATACACAAGGCCTTGGACAACCCACGGAATCCAACGTATACGGCAGTAAGAAGACTAGGAAGGTCATCCGAATCGGTCATCATTAACTTCAAAGATCTGGAAGTACCGAAGACCGTAAAATTTTTCAGTCAATGGATTCCATGTCACCTATATAAGCAAAAGTACGACGTGTGCTACGCATGCGGCAAGATTGGACACAGACAAGACGTCCGCCCAGATCCAAGAAGCACCCACTGGAGAGGCTGCGGGCTAAGAAATCCGCCGGAGGACCACGCCTGCGAGCCGAAGTGTCTCCTCTGTGGGAAGAAGCGTCAGTTAGGTGACCCGACATGCAGGGAACTCTACAGGAAGCCCCACTGGGTTAAACAACGCGAACAAGAAAAGGGAGGGGCGACCGCGGGCAGAAGCAGGCCTACATCGAAGGTCGCGCTACCGCCTGCGGCCAAAAAGCAACGATCCGAGTCCAGGGACAGAAGTGCATCCAGGCCGCCACCCAGGGACAACCACACCCACTGGCCAGGCCTCCAGAAACCAGGGGACAAGCGGACACACTCTGGTATGCCTGTCAGCTTCGGAAGCGCGGTCTCCCAAGGTAGGACACCAGGATTAGAGGCACAGGCCAATTTATTTAAGAGATAGAAAAGAGAGACGAGGAAAATAGCCAACTAAGAGAAATAATCAAAACCCTTACGGAAACAGTAAACCAACTCAAAGAGCAAGTTGGGCAGCTAACGAACCCAACAGTTCGAGCTACGCAGGCGGAGCCAACAAGGCCGCTTAACCCAGTCCAGAGAACAGCCGCCCCCCAGGCGCAGGACGAGGGCAGCATGGTGGTAGATACGGTAGGCACCGCAAAAAGAAAGGCAGAGTCGCATGAGACGCCTCCACTCGAGACAGACAGACAGACAGACAGACAGACAGACAGACAGACAGACAGACAGACAGACAGACAGACAGACAGACAGACAGACAGACAGACAGACAGACAGACAGAGAACTTTATTTAGGTCCTGAGGAGCGCTACCGCTCAAGGCGGTAGAGCAGCGGGCCACTTCCACGTCGGGACGGGTAGGCCGAGCCTCACCGCCGCGTCGCGGGCCCTCTGGACGGCCCTGAGTTGATGTGGAAGTTATGAGCTCCTGAGCATGGAGCTCCATTCCTCTTTGGTTGTGCGTTGAGTACCCCGTAATGAGGGGCACTGCCAGAGCATGTGGTCTAACGTACAAGCGGTGCCACAATCCGGGCATGCTGGATCAAGGGCTTCGATGAACTGACTGTGGTTATAAAGACTAGGACTGGTATGAAGCATGCGGAGGGTAGATGCCTGTGCTCTAGAGAGCTTCGCGTGAGGAAGGGGGAAGACCCTCCTGCCCAACTGATAATGCTTGATGATTTCATTAAAAGTGAGGAGAACGTCCCTAAAGACTGCTTTATTGGAGTCTGAAGATCCCCCAGGTTGCCCAGCGCGGTAAGTCAGTTCGCGCGCTCGGGCGTGGGCGATCTCGTTCAGGTTGGCCATGGAGGCCAGATGTGATCCGAGGTGAGCCGGAAACCAGATGATTCTATGAGGAGAAATATCCCTATGACCTAAAATGCGAGTTGCTTCAGCTGATACCGATCCGGACGCAAAGGCCCTGACCGCCGTTCGTGAGTCTGTGTAGATCTGTTGCTTAGAATCGTCAAGAAGAGCGAGGGCGATAGCTACCTGCTCAGCCTTAGCGGGTGTGGCGTTCCTGATAGAAGCAGAGTGGAGAACAGAACCTGTATGACCAACCGTGACGGCCGAGAAGTTGGCCGATCGGCCGTACTGCGCCGCGTCTACGAAGCATGCAGAATGTGGGTTTGCACGAACTTCTTTGAGCAGGGCTTCTCCGCTGGCCCTCCGTCTCCCCGCATTGTGCTGTGGGTGCACGTTGCGGGGAAAAGGAGAGACTGTAATGTGAGCCCTTTGGTCCTTAGTGAGATTATGTTTGTGTTCCTCTTCTAGAGCTGGATTACATCCTAGGACGGTTAGGATGCTCCTGCCCGAGGCCGAGGAGGAGAGCCTGGCCATCTGCGCCGTATGCTGTGCCTCGATTATCTCTTCCAAAGTGTTATGAATACCCAGTTGCATGAGGCGTTCCGTGCTAGCGCTCGAAGGGAGTCCTAGCACTCTCTTGATGCTCTTGCGGATCAGGAGATGGAGCTTAGTCTTTTCATGACCCTGCCAGCAGTGCATGGCAGCAACGTAGGTAATGTTGCTCATTAAATAAGCGTGGAACAACCTTAGTAAATGGTCCTCCCTGAGGCCACCTCGAGAGTTGGAGACTCTAGTAATAAGCCGAACCATGTTTTCCGCTTTAGCTGTAAGCTTGTTTATGGTATGCCCATTAGTGTCATTAGCCTCTCTCTATAAGCATGCCAAGAACTCTGATGACCTCTACCCTAGGGATGAGATGAGCAGAGCTGGTGCGAAGCTTTACATTCACGTCCGAAAGGGGGACCCAGCCCTTAGGTCTGACACCCCTTCTCTTGGATCTATACAGCAAAAGTTCCGACTTACTGGGAGAGAGTCGGAGTTCAGTTACCGGAACGCGAAATTTGAGCGCAGCTCTCTAGTGTTTTCCCTTCGCGATGCATGTACTGTCGCGAACAATGTCTCGGCGACAAGTTGAAACGGAGCGAAGGGGACGCGACTGCTGGAGCCCATCGGGAGATTGTGAGAGGAAAGCGACCATGGGGACTCGTGGGCGCGATTACAGCAAGCGCCACAGACAGACCTCCA